>NC_054712.1:50179793-50334793 GCF_016097555.1 Gigantopelta aegis | reverse complement strand
ACTGTTAGCTAGCACTGGGGTGGTTAGGTATGCAGATAGGGTTGTATCTAGCGTGGAGGTTGGGGAAAACTGATCCCGAGAAAAATACGAAAAAAGGTGCACTTTTTAACTTAAAATTGTTATCTTGTTTTGGCTGTTGGTAGTTTTTGGGTTGTTTTATTTAATTGTTTTTGGGTTGTTTATTTTGGTGTTGTTTTGTTTATTTGGGTGTTGTTGTTGGAGGGGTTGGGGTTGTTTTTTTGTGTGTGTTTTTTTTTTGTGGGGGGTGTTGTTGGTTTTTGGGGGGGGGTTGAGGGGTGGGGGTGGGTTGTTGTTTGAGTTTGGTTTTGGTTTTCGTCTTCTTGGAGAATACACTTTATTAAAGTGCTTGGTTAGGAAAGGAGGAATTTTTTTTTTTTACATTATACATCAAACCGCTTACTTTCAATAATAAACTTCTGAGTAGCCTTAACCATAACTTCATTCTCATGTGTTGAATAATTTGGATTTGTAGAGAGAATAGTAGTGGAATCAAGATTTATATATTGAAACGTGATCTTGTTCCGAAGTTCAGTGTATATGGGGCAATAGCGACTAAAATGCTGAGAATCTTCAATATAATGCCCACAGCCACAGGTTGGTTCGTCTGATATAAAACGTGAAAACTTAGGACCATTTAAATTACTAATACCAAGACGAAGCTGATAATGTCATATTTGCTCTCTTCTATACCCAGGTATTTTTTCTCCACACGTCTGAATTGGCATTGAATCCTCACGATGGATTCTTATTTTTCTGTCACAACCAGTGTTTTATTACTTGTATATAGAATGTCGTGGTATGTGCAGTTCTGTTTGTGGGAAAATGCATATAAAATATGCCTTTTTGATAATGGAAAACTATAACACGTTTCGTCTGAAGTGCTTGTTAATTATAAATTGTTTGAAAGCCACTGGACAATTATTAGTTCATCAATGTGCACTAGTGGTATCGTTAAACAAAATAGACTTTAACGTTCATCATTGAACATTTCGATATGAAGTTAGCATTTCACTCATTTTACAGTGGTTTCGCCGTGGGATGCAAATCTGGATATATCCATCGAAATGCTCAAGATTATCTCACTGAATTTCTCACAGATTTTATTTGTATTCTTTCAAAGTCAATGAAAGCCGATACCGTTTGACACAAATTCAGAAACACGCGTTTTGTGCCATCCGTATATTGAACACTTACTACCAGAACTGGATCGTTTTCAGACTAGCAAATTTCAATGTTTAAAAAACAAATCTGATATATTCTTTAAAAATGGATATTTCTTGTTTTTTGTCAAATATGATTTATATCTCATCGAGTGAAGTTTGTAAATAGATCTCACGAGTCGCGCTTGAGCGACGAGTTTGATATGATTGCAAACTTCACGAGATGAGATATAAATCATATTCAACCAAAAAAACATGAACATTTTCTATTTATTATATAACTTTTGACAATTTACCTTTATTTTTAAAATGCCAGCAGCAAAATAGTTATGGCTTTCTAATTTACCTTTATTTTTAAAATGCCAGCAGCAAAATAGTTATGGCTTTCTTACAGTCAAGATAACACTTTCTACAGTGACGATAATACATTTTAAAGTGAAATAATGAAATTTTCACTGTAAAATTTGTATCGTCACTGAGTGACTGATAACACTTTTATTTCACTGATATTTTAAGATATTTCACTAAATGTTATATAATAAAGCTTTCTATATCTGTTATTACATGAACATCCCCGGAAATAAACTACATTTGAAAACGATTAAACTTACATATTAAATATATTTTTCCGCATAAAATATCAGTGTCTTTATATTCAATGTGTTTCTGGTCGTCTTAATATTTGTAAGAAGCCCAAACTCGATATTGTCTTCAAATAATTCCGTACGTACCTAGTACAAATATTAGAACGACCAGAAACACGTTTAATATACAGCCACTAACATTTTATGGAGAACAATATATTTGATATGTAATTACAATCGTTAAAAAGTCTCTTTCAGTCGATAACATCTGAAACATTGCAGCAAACTCAGGAATGTCCCTTTAATTCCAGCGCTGAACATGAATCCGTAATCATGCCATTGTATTGCATTTAGAAACCGGTTGATACGTTCAGTATTGTGGCGGATGAATGGCGATATCAAACAGAGAAATTAACACATATGATCAAATGACTATTGTGTAACTTGTATTGCTGATTAGTTACTGCTTAAATTAATGCTCTACATTGTCTTACTTGTACGGGTACTCGAGTCCTGTGAACGGACTCAAGTCTTGCTAGACTCGACCCGTGCCCGAGTACTCGTGGAGACCCTACCCCTATGACTAAACCGTATTACTACCAACTTTACAACTAATATAGTTTGAAGTATATATATATATATATATATATATATATATATATATATATATATATATATATATATATTTCAGTTTCTTTCTTCTTTCAATTCTCAATCTTCCGTAACGTATTTTTTGCGTGCAATTGACGAAATACTGCTAGATAACAAATAGATGTAAACAGGCATAACTGCTTGTCGCAAACGTAAAACTTACAATGTTTTGTGAAATTGGTTTCAGCCACGGAACACTGGCTGGAACGGGAAAGGGGTGGTATACGCCCCCAACAAAATTTCTTCTTTTTTTTTACTGTTTAGATGTGATAAGGAATCTTCATATTGGTAAAAATGAAAGCATATTTAAACCATCCCCTGTACCCATTTGTGAAATCCTACATCTGGCCCTGAATTAAAAAAAATTGATTATTCTACAGGAGCTAATCAAGATGTGAGGGGCCATATAACAGCGTGCCAGTAAAAAAAACATACTTACCATGAAAATGAAAAACCGAACTCCTGGAAATAACTGTTAAATCCCAGCTTTTTTTTTAGAAAAAAACAGTGTCATACTTAAACTGTAATGTTTTACTAAAACAGTTCTATTGGTACACAAATGCTTACTTTTTAAAATCAGTTCAGTTTCTATTTTAAGGTGATAAAATTAAATCTGTTTGTACAAAAAAGCCAACTTTTAAAAAATCAGTTCTGTTTCTGTTTTCAGGTGATAACATTTCACGTAATGAATGTTAGAGGTGCCCGGATATAAATACACCGTACACCACGTGGAATAGATTGGTACAAATCTGACATCCGCGCGATGGGAGATTGGTTTTAAGAGGAGGCAAAAATACTTAACTAACCAAGTTTGCCCACCGCAGTACCGCGTTTACAATTACTCGAAGCAGTAAAGAAGAAACCTGTCAAAAGATGATGAAAGACAGGTATTGGAACATATTGAACGCGTAGAAGGTGAACACGATATTTAACTACTCTTTCGCGCGTTTAGGCTAGATTGGATTTCACGCCTTTTCCTTTTGATCAAATGAGCATCGACACTTTCGGTTGGTGATACAAATAGACTTTCAACATTTTGTATCCAACGTTTAAAATTAAAAGTTTGTTTTGTTTAACGACTCCACTAGAGCTCATTGATTTATTAATGAATGGCAAACATTTGGTAATTTTTCAGGCGAAGCCTTAGAGGAAACCCGCTACATTGTTTTCCCATTAGCAGCAAGAGATACTTTATATGCATTTTTCGATAGACGGAACAGCACATACCACGGCCTTTGATAAAGCAAACAAGATGCACGTGTTGGGATGGGGAAATGTGGAAAACCCTAATCAGAGAATGAGTCCACTGAGGTGGTTCGATCCTACGACACAACCTCTTCAGGCGAGAGCTCTACCGACAAAGCAAGACCCTTTCGAATTGTGTGAGTGTCGGTTATGTCTGTTCGTCTCTAACTATTAGAATTCAGCAGAAGATTTAAGCCAGCAAAACGGTTTTAATGTACACATGTGCATGTTGCTTCATGTGAAAACTACGCAGGAAGGAAGGAAATATTTTATTTAATGACACACTCAACACATTTTATTTATCGGTTATGTGACGTCAGACATATGGTTATGGACCACACATATATTGAGAGAGAAAACTCACTGTCGCCACTTCATTTGCTACTTTGTTGATTAGCAACAAGGGATCTTTTACATGCACCATCCCACAGACAGGACAGTACATACCACGGTCTTTGTTACATCAGTTGTGGGGCACTGGCTGGAACGAGAAATAGCTCAATGGACCCACCGACGGGAATCGATCCTAGAAAACTATGCAGGTGCCTCAAAATCGCATTTATTGCGAATAAACATGTATCTAACACATATTGGTAACATTATGGAATAAATTATAACTTTTGTTCTGTTGTTATTATTATTATTATTATTATTAATTATCGAAAATCCGATTATTTGCTAATGTCGAAATAATGTAAATAATTTTATGATTATTATTAAGGGAGCTTCTATATTTTAGTTAAATATTAACATGATGAATGTTAAACAATTATCAGTTTCTGTATTTCTTGATTTGTTGTTGTTGTTTTGTATAGTGCATTTAAAATAGCATCCGTAAAATATATCTTAGTAATATATTAGGATAACATTTTTAACAGAAATGGAAATAGTGATGCGATAACACGTGGACAGTTTTAGTCATGAAATACTGAGCAATAGTACCGTTACAATTCTATAATGAAACTATATGAAGAGTTCAGGCGCAAAACACGATATAAACCATTTTCTTTCTTTTTTTTAGTTAAAGCCATTAATGTATGTCAGTAAGGGATAGTCGTAGGCCCGCTGATTTGCCGCAAAACGCGATTGATCCTTATGAAATTGTACTGGGTAACTCCCGGTTTTTTTTGTTTTTTTTTATCAAAACGCGATATACGCCAATTAAAAAAATCACTTTTACTGAACATGAAAAAAATGGATATATCGCGTTTTGCGCCTAAACTCTTCATATACATGTATTTTGCACTCCTACAAATATTAGATAAAAAACAAAAAAAAATCCAAAACATCAGATATGTTAAGTAAGTTAAAGGTTTGTTTAACGACACTACTAGAGCACATTGATATACCGATATTAATCTTCGGCTATTTGGTATCAAACATTTGGCAATTTTTCACGCGAAGCCTTAGAGGAAACCCGTTACATTTTTCCATTACCAGATCCGTACAATGTGATATCCCTAGAAAGAAACCATAGGTCATAAAGCTAGTGGAAAATGTGCCTATAATAATTATATTTTATTCAATAACATCAGGAATAACAGATGATCTTCGCATGATTGAACCACCAAAGTTAGGACTTTTAAAACCGACCTCGGTACAAATTGGTACGATACATGTAACTACCGTATATTGCTTCAGCTCCAGCATTTGTAACATATCTACATGTTCTCCACAATTCAGACAATGCTCAGTCTATTCCAACGTGAAGCAACGTAAACAATTTCTTGTGCGTTCATTCTTCAAGTTTATAAAATCCAAACTACCTAAATGTTATATCTCTGTTTTTGTATTTCTGTTACAGTGTCTTCTTCTCTCAAGCCTCGTTTTCTTTCTTTCTATGTGTATGTGTCACTATCGCTCACTCACTCTCTTTCTCTCTCTCTCTCTCTCTCTCTCTCTCTCTCTCTCTCTCTCTCTCTCTCTCTCTCTCTCTCTCTCTGTCTTGTATCTGTCTTTGCCCCCATCTCTCTGTCATTCTGTTTCTCACTTTGTTTATCTGTCCGTATCTGTCTCTGCCCCCCCCCCCACTCTCTCTCTCTCTCTCTCTCTCTCTCTCTCCTCTCCTCTCTCTCTCTCTCTCTCTCTCTCTCTCTCTCTCTCTCTCTCCCCCCCCTCTCTCTCTCTCTCTCTCTCTCTCTCTCTCTCTCTCTCTCTCTCTCTCTCTCTCTCTCTCTCTCTCTCTCTCACACACAATTTTTTTTCATTATTTATGGGGTTTTTTTCAGCAATAAGTCAGTACGTCAGTCTAGATTGTTATTCAGACTCTGGGTGGTTTTGTGGTGGTGATTTACCGCCAGGTAGCAGTTATCCCACTCGATGATAGAAAAGCCAGCACCTACTGGTTAAATAAACATCGTCAGATCTTCATGGTCTCCGCTTGATGTTACTGTTTCTTGTTATTAGTAGTTACATCGCTATAAAAAGTATGAAAAAAGAAACCGTTATAGCTGTACCACACATTCTGCTGTTCTAGTACTTAAACGGCTACCTGTGTTTGTTTTACTTTCTTAACATATCTAAGCAATATGTCGAAATTAGAATGTTCAAACAGTATCTGTATTAGTAATAGCAGCAACATTAGTCAGCCGTGCACTCAACACTCCCTACCACCACCTGAACTTTGAAATAGCCCGAAAAATACGTGTTTAGTAGAGTAATACAATAAATTTATTTATTTATTTATTCACACCCTCCTCACTAGACAAATCCTACATTCAGTTCTAAAAGAGTAGTAATACCGTTAGTGGTAGCAGCAGTAGTAGTTGCGGTAATGATAGCAGTAATGGTGGAACTAGCAGCAGCAGTAGTGGCAGTGTATGTAGTAGTAGCGGTAGTGGCAGCAGAAAGTAGTAGTAGTAGTAGTACTTGTGGTAGCTGCAGCAGCATCAGAGGCGGTAGTGGTAGCAGCAGCAACGACAGAAGTGGTATAACTAGCGATTAATAGTTTATGGTGGTAACAATACCTTAACGTTGTAACAGTATCTATCTGCAATTTTTCCAAAAATTAGTTATCCATCATATTTGATAAAAAAAAAAAAAAAAAAAAATATCTGCTTAGTAAACATACCTAAAATGTGGTATTTTAAGACACAGTTGTTATATTCAAATTATTGCAAAGACCTCTCTGTGATTCAGATATGGCAGCTCTAAACTTCAAGTGGCGATTTCTCAAAATGAGGTTTTGTGCACATAGAACCATATAATTTTCCACCCACGAATTGTGTCCCTTTCTTCAAAATGAGATATGACCGGCCTCGCTGGCATCGTGGTCAACAGGCTGGTAGGTACTGGGTTCGGATCCCAGTCGAGGCATGGGATTTTTAATCCAGATACCGACTCCAAACCCTGAGTGAATGCTCCACAAGGCTCAATGGGCAGGTGTAAACCACTTGCACCGACCAGTGATCCATATCTGGTTCAACAGAGGCCATGGTTTGTGCTATCCTGCCTGTGGGAAGCGCAAATAAAAGATCCCTTGCTGCCAATCGGAAAGAGTAGCCCATGAAGTGGTGACAGCGGGTTTCCTCTCAAAATCTGTGTGGTCCTTAACCATATGTTTGACGCCATATAACCGTAAATAAAATGTGTTGAGTGCGTCGTTAAATAAAATATTTCTTTCTTTCAAAATAAGACGATACAGTTCCTTATAGTCAGTGATGCATCATAAACAAAACATTCAGAAATTAAATTAATTTAACAACCTTGTTTAAAAGAAGCATCAGACAAATAATTGAAAATATGTGTTGCTCTTTTTGTAATGAAGACTGATTTGCAATATAGTGCGAGTTCATTAGATCAGCAAGAACATCTGTAAACAGTATAAAACAAGGTTACAAGATCAGCTATGTAACAGGAAGGGCGTTGACTTAGTAGGCTTGTTTGATGCTTCGATGGTTACATCACGGATGTTTTCAAAGCACTGGAAAACGAAGATGTAAAAAAAGAAGAAGGTATTTTACGTGAGGCACACTCAGAACACTTCGACCGATTTGAGAGTCTCCGTTATCTAGTGCTCGTACACATCCCTTGCTGCTAATCAGCAGGTACAGTCTACGTGGCGGTAGAAATACTCGCTTTCTTTCTGTCTCATTTTCTCTCTTTCACTCTATCCTTTCTTTCTCTCTGTGTCTCTCTTTTTCGCCATTTTTCTCTATCTCTCTCTCCTTATGTGTATGTGTGTGTGTGTGTCTCTCTCTCTCTCTCTCTCTCTCTCTGTATATGTGTGTCTTTTTTCGCCTCTCTCTCTCTCTCTCTCTCTCTCTCTCTCTCTCTCTCTCTCTCTCTCTCTCTCTCTCTCTCTCTCTCTCTCTCTCTCTCTCTCTCTCTCTCTCTCTCTCTCGCTATCCCACTCACTCTGTTTCTCTTCTTTCTCTCACTCTTTTATCTGTCCCTCTTTCTCTCACTCATCTCTCTCCAACTGACTAACTCTTCAACTCTATTTTATTTGTTTCTCTTTTTCTCGCTCTTCTCTCTCCAGCTCTCTCTCTCTCTCTCTCTCTCTCTCTCTCTCTCTCTCTCTCTCTCTCTCTCTCTCTCTCTCTCAACACACACACACGCGCGCGCGCACACACATATATATATATATTTCTCATTTTCTAGACCAAACATTGAAATATTTTTAAATCGGACACCAAACAGCTGTCGTATAAAATGTTCTGAAGTATCGTTTGAAGTATTCCTTTCCGTCCTTACGCAAAATGAAAAACAAAGAAATGTTTTATTTAACGACGCACTCGACACAGTTTTATTTAATACGGACATATGGTTAAGGACCACACAGAATGATAACGAGAAAAAACTTGCTGCAGCCAGTCCACCTTTCCGGTTAGTAGCAAGAGATAATATGTATGTATGTATGTATTGATGTATGAATATCTATATATTGTATGCATGTCGAGGTTGACTATTACATACATAGATATTAACGCACTGGCGCAGGGGATAATTAAATCCTTTCTGGCCTCACAAACTGATAAATGCCGTTGCTGGGACTCGAACCTGTGGCACCGATTCGCCCGCAAATTGCAAAACTAACCACGATACGCTCTGAGCTATCGAAGCTTCCATAAAAAGGAAGTTTCTTTAACTCAACCATATGCATGGGGCCTACAATCTACGCGGTCGATCCCGCTTACGTGCATGAAAAAGTGGGCAGACCTGGCACTGGCTAGTATGTATTGATGTATGTATGTATGTATGTATGTATGTATGTATGTATGTATGTATGTATGTATGTATGTATGTACGTACGTACGTACGTAAATAAAAACATTTAAACAGTTGCTGTTTTGATCATTCGACGAATGTGCTCTTATATCTGCCTGTCTGTGGGAAAGTGTATATTAAAGATCCATGGCAGTTAATGGAGGGGGGGGGGGGGGGGGGGGGGGGGGGGGGGGAGAGAGAGGGGTTAGCGGATTTTTTCTAAAGACTACGAGTAAGAATGACCAAGTGTTAATCAATAATTAATCAATCAATATGCTCTAATGGTATCGTTAAACAAAAAACCCTTAAACTCGTCAAAAAGATGACTGCCACTGAAGACGGGGTTCTGTGGCACTAAAACCGGTTGACCCCTCACCCAGGTGCGGTTCCAGAACATATTTTATTGGTGGCGGGGGGGGGGGGGGGGGGTACTATCGAAACAAGGGAACATGAATCAACTCGTCAAATCGTCAAAAGGGAATCCCAATTTTAATTTTTTTTTTAAAATGGGAGCACTTGAATATTTTGAGGAGGGACGAGTCCCCTAACCCCAACCCCCTTCTTGGATCCGCCTCTGCTTCCCTCTTCAGCTAATAAAAGCCATGGAAAGTTGAATTGATGACATCTGCATAGAACATGCCGTAGAGTTTTAGCAAGAGATGTAGAACTTCCGTGACATGACGCTAATGGCTTTAACAGCAGCTGCGTGCTTTAATGAAAACACACACACAAACACACACACACACACACAGCTTTGAAAAGGTGTGCCAGGCTTCCTGGTAATTTCATCCAATATTGTCTGCACCTTTTAAAAGTTAAGAGTTTGTTTTGTTTAGCGACACCATTAGAGCACATGGATTTATTAATCATCGGCTATTGTATGTCAAACATTTGGTAATTTTGACATATAGTCTAAAAGAGGAAGAAAACAAACTTTAATTATCAGACAGGGGATTGCACCGAGAAAGAATAATTGGTTCGACCGACGGAACAAATATTGATACGTCGAACCAACAGTTGAAATAGCCGTACGTAGTTTAAAATGTGCTGAGGTGTCGTTAAACAAATAGTGCTTTCCTCTTACATTTCCTTACATAAGTGCGTAATAAAGTATTACATAAAACATTAGTAGCCTACATTTCACATCATGTCATATTAAAGGTGCAGATCCTAGTTTTAGCTTGTGAAAATGGACAGTAAGTTTAGTTAATCTACAAACCTTCAAAACATTTGGATACGGTTATAACGTTTGTGATGTCTAAACCTGAAAATATTGTCTAAAAATAGACTAGAGCCGGTCTCGATAACCATTACTTCTCAGACGAACGTGCGTCTTAAGAATTATAAAAAAAGATTTTTGGGGTATTACAAAAGCCTGGATGACCAGAACCACTTCAGGTGTACGAAAATTAATATTCTAAATAATAAAATGTAAGTACTCCTAATTTAACTTATTAAAAACGGCTTTATTAGTGAAAAATACGTCATAGTGTTTAAAAACTAGGGCCTGTCCCTTTAACTTGATTTCCTCCTTGGCCGGCCGGTTTAATTCGCGAGCTGTTAAATGTCATGCGAATCGGTGCAGTAGGTTCGAATCCTGCCAACTAATACTGTGGGGGGTTTTGTGGGTTTTTTTACTATGGTTGCAATTAGTATATGGGTCGTAGAGTGCATGTCGTAGAGTGCATGAAAATATCAAATGACATTTTCTAAAGTTGGTGCGATTAAGATGGCGGCCCTTTTGGAAAATGGCCGCCAGCCCATCATTAAAATTTGGTATCTCTGAAACTACAACACTACTACTACTACAACGCCTTCTCTTGCTGATGACAAAATTCTTATATATTTAAATATTTTATGCTGGCTCGGTCTGCTGCATTTGTTTTTCTGCATATTAATGTTGTGGGTTATACGACTAAATAAAAAATAAAAAATATTTTAAAAAAAACCCACCATTGCTACCCCCATCCCTTAATTACAGATTTTAGAACATACATTCCAGTAAAAAAAAAATCAACAAACAATAAAAAAACAGAAACAAACAAACAAACAAACAAAAACCCACAAAAAACCTAAACAAACAAAAATAACAACAACCAAAAACAAAAATAACAACAACATAAAATACTTTCCACAATCAGAAACGAGCGTTTGATCAATCAGGAACTCTTAGACAAACTGGCACCAACTGACCGTTGTTATGGAAACCAGCAATCGTGTTGAGTGTGCAGTGTGCACATGTCACTAATATTTAGTTGCATGCCGGGATACATGTCTAACAAACTGCAGATGCACAAAAATGCATAGGCTACAACGGATTTAATGCACTTTTTTTTATTTAGTGTTGATATCACATTTTTCTTTTCTTTCTTTTGTTTTTTTTCTTTTTTTCTCTTTTTCTTTCTTTTTTTTTTCTTTTTTTTTTTTTCTTTTTTCTTTTTCTTTCTTTTCTTTTCTTTTCCATTATCTATATTGGATGAGCAAGCGATTATGGATAATTGTTTATAATAATCGATCACTGAAACTTCAGTACCTCTCCGAATTAAAATAGAAGAAGTTTGTTTTGTTTAACAATACCACTAGAGCACATTGATTTATTCATCATCGGCTATTGGATGTCAAACATTTGGTAATTTTGACATAGTCTTAGAGAAGAAACCCGCTACATTTTTCCATTAGTAGCAAGGGATCATTTATATGCACCATTCCACAGACAGGATAGCACATACCACGACCTTTGAGATACCAGTCTTGGTACACTGGCTAGAATGAGAAATTTAGCCCAATGGGCCCACCAACGGGGATTGATCTCAAACCGACCGCGGAATTAAATTAGGAGCTTCAGAATAATTGTTGGAGTTCCATAAAATAATGGGTAACAAGGTTATAGGTCACCTACCCTTCAGGTTAGATTTTTACATGTTTATTAAACGGATCATTCCATGTAAATTGTTTGGGGATACCCGTGAATATCACAAGGACCTTCATTCTTTTAATTAGTATCTTTTAATGAATTTCTTTATGGGATTCGTTTCTGTAATAAATGTGTGGTAGTTTTGATTTAGTAAACTAATCTGGATTGGCAGTCCTCTTTGTAACGGGATGAAATCTTCAGTAAAGAATCTCCTCGGGAGTGGCTGTCCTATAGACTAGGCACCAGATAGATATTCATGGAATCAACCAGTATTTTTCTAAATGCCCATTCGACTCTGTATTGTGCAGATATACGGTTTTGTCGTTCAGATTTAAGCAGTGTATCTTCAGTGTTGTGCTCGAGTGTGCTCGTAATTGCCGTTACGATCAATTGTGGACTGTTTTTACTTTTATTATTATTTTAAAAAAATTATATAAATATTTTGATATATTTGTGTATGTGTACGTGCCCACGTGTGTGTATTTGTCCGTGTATCTGCCCACGTGTGTGTATATGTCTGTGTACATAAGCGTATGAGACAGGGAGGGCGGAGGCAAATGCCCCCTAGTGCTGGCGCAAAACCTCAAATTCAGACAAAAATGATACAGTTATTCGGGCAGAATGTGCTAACCTGAGAGCTTTTCACCATGTATTTCCATCATTCTATCCTCAAAATTAGTTGTAATGCATGTAAAAATACGTTGTGATTCGTTTGCATCACTATATAGCTGTTTGGTAGTAATGCTAATATGAATAAATGTTATGCAGATTCGGGCATTTTCGTTCAATTCGGGCAAAAGCCAGTCTGTCCCCCCCCCCCCACCCTACCCCACCCCTACAAAATTGGAAGCCTGTACGCCTTTGTCTGTGTATCTGCCCACGTGTATATGTCCGTGTATCTGATCACGTGTATATGTCCGTATATTTGCCCACGTGTGCGCATGTAAATTTACCCCACTTTCTGGGTTGAGTTGTTTTTGCTTGCAATTAAAATTAAAAGGACTAATTTAAGTTTGCAGCCATTTAAAGAGGTTTCCGACTAAGTCTTTTTGAAGAGAAAATTACATTTTCTTGTTTAGAATACCAAAGTCCAGGCGCGCATGCACGGGATGAATTTCGGGGGGTCGAAACCCTTCCTGCTCAAGCAATTTAAAAAAACCCACATTTTGCTCGCTACAGTCTAGACACCCAGCCATGACCGCATCTGGTGTTCTGTATATCCAATGTTTGTGAATGTGTGCTAATCTTTAAAGCAGTCATTTTTTATTTTGTTCGTAATAACAAAATTTCTCGTACGTATTAAATCATTGGGAGGTAAAATCCTGTTTTGATTTTTAAAAACTTACGTAGGATGTCTTCTTGCAGACTAAATAAACAATATTTTATAGGGGAAACTACAAGCTTCATTTTGGTGTGTAAAATGCTATGATATATTGTTATTTCAAAATTAATTTCCCCTACCCCTAATTTTTGGTAACTTTTTCACCATGTTAGTTTTGTACACAAGGTCAAATTTCTCACTTATTATCAGGAAACTGAATGTCCACCTTGATTTTTATGACGGCCCAGGTGGTCGCCTCACCAAATATGGAGAGTGATTTAGGGGACTTCTGATGCATGAATGAATGAATGTTTAACGACACCCCAGCACGAAAAATATATTGGCTATTGGGTGTCAAACTATAGTAAAGGCAAAACATTAAATAATTATTCACATTAAGATAAAAATTCAACAATTAAATAAAAACAGTGTAAAGAACTGCAAAAATACAAATTTCACAGATAGGTAATATTAAAACTTAGCATAAAAGTCAGTATCACGAAGAAATTGTAAAAAGAAGAAATTTTTATTGTCTCACATTCATGTCTCCAAGCTTTACGCAATATGAAGCTGGACCATCCCTTAATTTGGATGGTGATAAGAAAGTGTATCTTTTTATCTATTGCTAATAAAAATGTTGTATTTTGTTGGGTGCCCAGCCATGTTCGTATGAGGGGTAATGAAAAGGCAGTATCTTCTGCCAAGTCTGCTTTGGATTTGCCTCATGCCACGGTTGGTGTACCGTATACTGATTTTAAATATAGTATTAACACATTTATCTTTTCGACTTGGCAACATGATTGGGACGGTGCGGTTGCGAACAAGCTTCATGCCATCAAGCGGTCTTGGGAGAGTGGCAGTCCTCCTATAGACAGTGCAGGAAGGTTGAGGTAGTTTTGTGTCGTGCCCGCATCGGTCATACTTACTTGACCCATTCATTTATCTTGAAGAAAGATTCTCCACTTCAGTGTGAGCACGGTCAGTGTACTTTGACGGTGCGCCACATTTTGGTGGAGTGTAACCATCTTAAAGAAACTCGAAAAGATATATTTGGCCAAAGTAATGTGATGGAATCATTTCGATTCCATCCAGAACTTATCATGCATGCAAACGTCCCCAGCTGCAGTAGTTTGGACCACTACAAACATTAGGACGACAATACCATGTTTATTGTGACAATGATATCCTAAACAAGAAACTATCTTGAATATGTCATTTTAATCATTAAAAAGGCTCCGTATGTCGTAAACCTTTACAACGGCAACAACCTCAGAATATAGTGCCTTTAAATAATGAAACTTTACTGGTTCATTTCAAAAACCAATTCCTTTCAAACTGTTCTGGTGAAGCCCGTGATTAGAACAACACAATGCACACCCGGTATACAGAAATGAATATTTTAAGCTTAATGGTAAAGCGATCGCTTCGTGCGCGGTCGGTTTGGGATCCATTCCCGTTAGTGGGCCCATTGGGCTATTTCTCAGCCAGTGCACCACGATTGGTATATCAAAGGCCGTGGTATGTGCTATCCTGTTTGTGGGATAGTGCATATAAAATATCCCTTGCTACTAATGGAAAAATGTAGCGGGTTTCCTCTAAGACTATATGTCAAAATTATCAAATGTTTGACATCCTATAGCCGATGATTAATAAATCAATGTGCTCTAGTGTTGTCATTAAAGAAAACAAACTGTTTATTTTATTATAAGCAACAAACTGTAAATGTGTCAGAACCAGTATACTTAGTTGTAAGACGAACATAGATATCCAAGTACATGTTTGTGATAATCAGACTGGGTGGCTAAAAATGCGGCAGGGCAGCACAAAACCGGGCGAAGGGCACAAAACCGGGCGAAGGGCACAACGCCCTTCTTAAAGGGACATACTTGAGTTTGCTACATTGTATGATGTGTGCGACTAATCAAATATTTCTACGATTAAACTTACATATTAAATATATTTTCTTGTTTAGAATATCAATCTCCGTATATTCAATGTGTTTCTGGTCGTCTTAATATTTGTAAAAAGCCCAAACAGGATTTTGTCTTCAAATAATTTCATACGTACGAAAAAAATAATATTTTAGGAAATAAAATGAAATTTAACTTAGTACAAATATTAGAACGATCAGAAACACACTTAATATACAGCTACTAATATTTTATGCAGAAATATATATTTGATATGTAATTACAATCGTTAAAAAGGCTCTGTTAGTCGATAATATCCTTAAAATTGCACCAAACTCTGGAATGTCCCTTTAATATTGCTAGCTAGAACACTAATGTCATTTCTCAAGTTTGCAGTTACTAAATATTAGGGTCAACTATTTATTGAAAATTAAAACACCTGGAAATCATCTAAAGAAGAAAGAAGATTTATAGTAAAAACAATTTATTACCCACAGATTTATTTATTTTCCACTTATGCAATCATATTTTGCATATAATACATATTTATTTATGTATTTAACCAACATACAAGGGAAATATCACAGTTTTAAAAATACCATATATGCAGCCACGGGTGCGTAATTTTACACAACTTATGTACACTGGACCAATAAGAAAACATTGATATGAACAGCTATTTACAAACATGAGCTATGTTGGAAATAAATAATAAATGTACATGTACATGACCTTAATTATTGCATATTTTAATGAATGCACATATCTTAATCTACAATCTGTATACATGAATAAAAGCTTGTATTTCAGTAATAGCAACCTTATGCTAGCACTAAATGAAATAAAACCTTTTGAGACATCCCTTTAAAAAAAACATTTAATGGAATTGATATACAAGGGTACCCTACACAACTCCTGCAACTGCCCACGGCAATCGGCAATGCCGTGGAGTTTGCCGTGGAGTTTTTAATTCTCAACGCACTTTTTTGCCTTGGACTATATTCAGGGTTTTTTCAATGGCATGTTGTTGGGGTTTTTTTGTCGTGGATACTTTCATAATTGCTGGGGTTGCATAAATGTAAAATATTTCTAGTCACAGGATTTCTTTTCCTTTGAGTGTTTTTCTTTCTTTTTTTAATTTGTTTTTTTCGTTTGGATTTGTTTTTTTCATGTGTGGGGTTTTTTTTTTAAATTATTATTTATATTATTATTTTTAAAAATATAAATAATTAAATCATGATTAATTTTTTTGTAATTTTTTTTTTCAGGAACATCATGACTCCATTTTTGAAATGAAAGTTGTAAATGGCAAAGACAGATTTTTAAAAAACTACAAAAAAAAAAGAGAAGAAAAAAAAGCTATAGCAGAGGAAATGTACAGCATTAACCTACAAGTACCTGTAACATGAAAGAAATTAAACCCAGAGTTTGAGTGTAATGCAGCATATTACCAGTGCTAAACATCTTCTCAAGCTGCCAACAGTTTTAAGAGCCACCTCACTACCATACTCTTATAAATTAAAGTCATCAGTAAAACTAGGCATGGAGAGGGGACCTGCACTAAACACACAACACAAGTGTGTTTCAGCACTCCTCTAATTATCAAGCATATGGATTATAACTATTTATAACAGATATTATCAGTTGTAGCAAAGACTAAATGTAAGAAGGTTGAGTAGGTCTGTATTTCATTTGATCCTTGGCTTCCTTGCCACTTAATTCATTCATCTATTCAACAGCCCATTCATTCATCAATCAGCATGCATTCATCTATTTCCACAGGACATTTAAAGCAACAAGTATATATATATATATATATATTTTTTTTTTTTATGTGATTAAAGATATGTGTTTCTTCCAAGTGCAAGAGGGATGAAATCTCCAGTAAAGTATCTCCTTGGAAGTGGCTGTCCTCCTACAGAAGAGGCACTAGATAGATATTCATGGAATCATCCAGTTTTACCAAATGTCCATTTGAATCTGCACAGTGCAGAGATACAGCACTAATCATGTATTAGTTTTGTTGTTCAAATTAAACATAGTCATGATAGTTTTACATTAAAAGCCCAACTCATTATCTATAGAAATTTTTGAAAACAAAAAAACACATTTGTTTTTAAATCACATTACTACTTACATGTATTTTCATGCTGGGGTGTCATTAAACATCTATTCTATTCTACATGTAATTTGATTTGAATATCAAATCATACAATAAGTAATCTGTTTACTTATCAGTCATAATGATACATTTATGAATATTAGCAGAATCCATCAATATATTCAGTTAGATGCAGTAACTTTGTCATTCTTAACAAATTACAACAAACAAAACAATACATAAGTCAAGTAAGTTACATCTTATTAACACACCTTTTAAAGTAAGATCTTACAATTATATAAATTCTGTTTATCGTATTACATATGTGTTTAGCATATATCATAAAATATGTTCTTTTAAGCTTTAAAGTTAGAGAATACTATGAATAAAAAAAATATTAACATGCAATGAATCATGATAGATTTTAATTTAAATTTGAGATTATGCAGATGTTATTCCTAGGAGCCTGTCAATGTAGTGGTGTTGGTATACAATGCTCTTACTGGCAGCAGCTAGTGAGAATTCCCCTATTAGCTTGAACAGGGTTTCGGCCAGAGGGTTAAATGGGTATGGCGCCATACCCACATTTTTTTTTTGTAGATTTTATTTTTTTAAGTTGACCTTTTGACCAAATTAATGATTCTTTATCATTACTGTATGATTTTCTTAACCAAAACCATTTTCTTTCTGGGGGAGGCTCCCCCATACCCCCTATCAAGTATAGTTGCATTCAGCACACAAATTGTAAATATTCATTTTCATAGCGCCATACCCAAAAATGTCTTTGAAACACTGGCTTAGTTGGTAGAATACTCTCATGCAGAAGGTCCATGGTTTGAATCCCCAGTATGGTGTCCTGCCCTCACACACAATTCAAGAACATATTTTGTGTTCCAGATGCTAGAAAATTGTGCTGTGGGCATCTGAAGATAAATATTTTGACTCACCTAGATAGTTCACAACCCCCCCAACTTAAAATCGCTTTCCCATAAACCTGATGTGCAGCCAGTTTTAGAATATCCAAGAGTTCTATAGACTTATACATGTAGTAGTAGTATTTTCTTCCCTACCTCAATTGTTTTCCACCAACATTCATAACAAAGTAATACTCAATGTTATGACACATGAAAGGGCAATATTCAAGAACAAAGGGTTAGTCTTGTTTATGTCAGATCAAATATGCAAAGAACAAATTCAGCAGCTGCCATATTCAAATAGTGGAATTATGAGGTTTGTCTGAAAGACTTTGGTGGAATCATGTGACATAATAATGATTAAGATGACATCATAATGGTGAAGATGACATCATCACAATCAAGATGACACAACAATATTAAAGATGATATCATAATAGTTAAGATAACATCATAATGGTGAAAAGAATATTGTAACAATCAAGATGACATCATAATATTAAAGATGATATCACCATGGTTAAGATGACATCACAATTGTTAAGATGACATCACAGTTGTTAAAGATGACATCACAATTGTTAAGATGACACCACAATATTACAGATGACATCATAATGGTTAAGATGACATCGTAATTGTAAAGATGGTAACTAACTGTCAAGATGACACAATAATATTAAAGATGACACCATAATAGTTAAGTTAACATCATAATGGTGAAAAGAATATCCTAACAGTCAGGATGACATAGTAATATTAAGAATGACATCATATGGGTTAAGATGACATCATAATCATTAAGATGACATCATAATGGTTAAGATGACATAATGGTTAAGAGGATATCATGATATTTAAGAGGACATCATAATGATGAAAATGACACAAACAGTTCTTAATGAAAGACTGGCATCACAATTTTAACCTCTTGATATCTTCACTTCGAAAATCTACTCTGAAAATTAAAGAAAAGTAGAACATTCAGACAAAAGACAAAAATTACCAGAAATGTTTTTTTGTTTTGTTTTTCTGTGGTTTTGAGCTTGTAAGTGGTGGCAAGGTGAAGGGAGGAGATGAACATGGTAGGAAGATTTGTGGTAACTCAAAGATGTAATGGAGAAGCTTCAGGAGAAGTTAAAGGATATGGATATAAATAACAAAACACCAAAAGCTTATTGCCACATAGACTGGATACACATACCGTATATCGCTGTGTACCAGCTGACTTTTTAAGCCTCCAAATACCACCAAGAGAAGAGTGGTTAGCGAATACACAGAGTCAAAAAAAAATGTCTAAGAAAATACAACAAAATATCGGCGTGTCCGAAAATACAATACTAATACTAATGAAAACTCATCGGTCAATCTAGGCTTCAAAACTTTACCATTGCATTATTTAACCAGTAATTTTAACAGCCTCTATTAAGTCCAATACCAGTGTTCATCTGATTGTTTGATACACACAATAAAAGTTATATTTTATTTGAGAAATTAAATCAATTTAAAAAAAAAAAGTTATTGTGTCGACAATTTCCGACAAAAGCAACTAACAAGTAGTACCAGTATCACGTGTCACATGATCAGAACGATCATTAAGTTTTTTTATTGACCGCTGATATTTTGTCCCCAATTACAGATTTAATTGGTCAGAACTGATATTTTTACTTTCCATCATTGTTGATTCTGCAATTCCACAACTTATAAAAGAACGGAAGAGTTAGTGTTCATCATTGCAATTATTTATTATGGGTGTTAAATAATATTTACGCCACTGTATAAAAGTAAAACTACATTTATCAGCCAGCGATGTCCATGCGATCAATTCAATCAAGAAATAAAAAAAACAGAACAAAGTTATTCCACATTAGTGGAATTTTTATAAACCTTTATTCTTTTTTATCCATCTTAAAATCTTTGTTAAAATAGTTTTTGTACACTGTACTTTGATTGGTTCACCAAAACAAATTCCTGTGATTGATTGTTGCACGAGACCGACATTATCTGGATCGGATATATCTTTATTGTTGCCTGTTTCAACTGGTACATAAAAGATGAGTTGGCTTATACATCATACCAACCTTTTTGTATCAGTTATTGATGAACAAACTAAGGGGTCGGCTTATCCACATAGTCGGCTAATACACAGCGATATATGGTAAGGTATATGGTCTTAAATCACAAATTTGACAATAAATTGTTAATATACAAGAATTATTTTTATTAATAAACAGTTAAGACTGGAGAAAACTTGAGTGTTTTCTCTTTTATAGATACATTACCTGTCCTCAAACAAGTGCACCTCCCCCCCACGCAAGTGGTCTGGTCCGAACATCCCAACAGCCAATGGGATGGCCTAAATTCTTCTACTGTATACTGCTCTCTAGTTCCGGTCACATGACTGTAACTTCCTTCTTTTTCCATGAGCGCATCGCACGGAGAACAGGAAGCGGGGAGGCCCGGGCGGGATGAATCTTGAGGACAGGTAATGTATCTATAAAAGAGAAAACACTCAAGTTTTCTCCATTTCTATAGACATTACCTGTCCTCAAACAAGTGCAGCATTCAACAGATGGTGGTGGGTGCCGAGATCCGTAGATGCTTGTGATAACTCCCCAACCGGAAAGAGGCTGACTAGTGGAAGAATAAGGCCAACCTTGGTAAACCCTCCTCCTAGGGATGCCCGTCACAGACCAATGCAGGTGATGTTAGTAACAACAACCAGAATGGTGGCATCCGTCAGCAGTGGCGGTACGGCTCCTAGAACACATGAACCAGGAGGCGGAAGCCACATCTTATGCTGGTTCTGACAGGGTGGGAAGACGTAGCCACCAGGGATGCAGGTGTTAGGTAACCCTCACGTATTGAAGTGTTATAGTTTTTTTCAATAACAAGCGACAACCTAATGAGGTGCATCCGTCAGAACATTGAACAAAACAAGACCCCCGAATGTTTTCTGTCTAGTACACCAAAGATCTGTTAGTTCAATAACGACAGCCAATAACCACATGCAGTGAAGGGTTAAGGTTATCGAGACAAAAGTTCCGGCACCAGTGCGTGAACTGTGCAAAAGAACAAAAGTCTAAGCAATCCTCACCTGTCGATTCGGTGGACATCTCGGTATGCAGCCCAGAATCAGACAGACATCAACGGCGACGAGGATGGCTTGTATTCAACAGAGTCTGTGCAGCAACAACCGGACCCAGATGATGGAACCCCTCAACGTCTTCTGTGGAGATATCCCTCAGATAATAGTTGGCAAAGATGGAGTCCGTCGCCCAGAAACAGCCAGTGATGATGTGCTGAATGGATGTGTTGCAATGCAGGGACATCGTGGCAGCCAAGGCACGAAGTTCATGCGGATTGGAAGCAGACGGAGCAGGTAAACCCTCCTTCTGATACGCGGTCAGGATAGAAGACCGGATCCAGGTGGCCACCGTGTTCTTGGTAATATCCCTCAACCGACTCTGGTTACAGGAAAGGAAAAGTCTTTTACGATGTTGTCGAAAAGATCTGGTCCTCTCGATGTACTGGTGCAAGGCTCTAACAGGGCACAACGCCAAGTCCTCAACGTCCGCCGGACCAACGATAGAGGAGAGAGGGCCTGCACAACATACGAGCGAGGCGCTTGGTCTGGTAACTGATTCTTTGCAATAAAGTTCATGAGTAACCCCAAGTTGACTGCACGCCGATCTCGGTGAAAACGTACCAAATCGACATCAAGAGCATGAAGTTCTGAGACACGAGCAGCTGTGGCGAAACCGAGTAAAAAAACACCGTCTTCCGTGTCAAATCTTGCAGGGAAGAGGACTCGATCGGCTCATAAGGTGCAGTCGATAACGCTCGTAACACCAAATTCAGGTCCCATCTTGGTGGCCGAAAACCGGTGTACTTGATCTTCAAGGCGAAAACCTTTGATCATTTTATGGATCTCAGGAATACCCGATAACTTCGTTCCAGTAGTTACATCACGAACAGTAGCGATGACCGAAACGTACCCAGCGATGGTAGACCCCTTCAATCGTAAAGTGGTCCGCAGATATAGCAAAAAATCAGCAAGACGAGGTATCTGTATCGTCTGAGGTTTGATCTTTTTTCTAACACACCATCGGTGAAAGCAAAGCCATCTGACGTTGTAAGCCGCAGTAGTAGATGATCTGTGCGCTTTCAAAATGGCCGCCGTAGACTGTGAAGAAAAACCTTTCTTCCTCAAACTCTTGGAGATAAAGTCCACGCGTGCAGTTGGAACAACTGCGGACGTGGATGGTACAGTCTTGACGTGGGATGCAGCAACAGATGATCCCAGTCTGGCAGCGGTAAAGGATGTGGATCGGCAAGACGTATTAGATCTGGATACCACATCCTGGATGGCCACATCGGAGCAATGAGCAACAGGCGACAATGGTACAGCTGAAACCTCTGAAGCACCCTTGGAAGGAGGATTGGTGGAGGAAAAGCGTACGCGTCCATCTGTTCCCAGCTGATGGCCAATGCGTCGAGATCCAGAGCTTCGGGATCCGGCACCGGAGACACGTAAACCCTCAGCTGATGGTTGAATCGTGTGGCGAAAAGATCGATGTTTGGTGTCCAAAGTCTGTCGCACACCCATCGAAACGCTTCCGGATGGAGCATCCACTCCGTCGGCTGTGGAGACGACGGCCGGGACAAAGTGTCGGCTAGTACATTGCAAACCCCTGGAATATGACGAGCCCGAAGTTGCAACGGAATTTCGTCGACCAGCTTGTAGAGACGATAAGTCAACTGCAGCAGACTGCTGGAGTGAGTTCCGCCCTGACGATTGATGTAAGCCGCCGCGGTCGTACTGTCTGTGGCCACCATGAGAGAGGCTTCCGTCAACATCTGTCGCCAATGAAGGATAGCGTAGTAGACTGCCAACAACTCTAACAGGTTGATGTGGAGTCCGAGTTCGACGGGAGACCACAGCCCTGAAGTAGTCTGGTTGCTTAGATGGGCTCCCCAACCTTCCAGTGACGCGTCGACGAATAGGTGATGAGTGGCTATGAAGGCCCGCATAGAGACACCTTCTAAGACGTTCGATCGGAGCTGCCACCACTGCAGGCTGGAGCGTAGATCGTCTGGAAGTGAGATGATCAAGTCCGGATTGTTGAAACGAACAAACGGGTTGAGAAACATCTGCAAGCGCCGCAACTGGAGACGACCTCTGAGTGTCAAATCCTGGGCAGAAGTGAGGAGACCCAGGAGACTCTGCCAACCGCGGAAGGTCATTGGAGCGGTGAGGGCTATGACAATCATGGTCTGGATCTTCTCCCAACGGTCTAAGGGAACTTGAACGAGGCCCAGGTCGGGTCGAAGCCAAGCGCCTATGAACTGTAGAGACTGTGTGGGAGCCAGTCGAGATTTCTCGATGTTGATAATCCAACCCAGCTGCTTGAGAAAGTCCATGATGAAGGCAACATGTGCAGTCAGCCCTGTCTTGCTGTGACACCTCATCAGGCAATCGTCGAGGTATGGGTAAAAGGATATACCTCTGCGATGCAGGAAGCGTGACATCGGAGTCGTGATTCTGGTGAACAGCCATGGCGCTATGGATATCCCAAAGGGCAGGACTTTCCATTCGTAATGCCGACCCTGTAGCACAAACCGTAGGTAGTGATGGAAATCGGCATGCATCGGAACGTGCAGGTAGGCGTCCTTGAGATCTAGCGAGGCAAGCCAATCCCCCGGTCTGATCACGGCTATGATATCTCGCAACGTTAACATCTTGAAGGTCGGAGGAGGAGACAGATAGCGGTCGTTGAAGACCGCCAAGTTGTGAATCATTCGCAGCTCTGGAGAATCTTTCTTTGGTACGAGAAAGATGTCCGAGTAAAATCCGGGTGTTAATTGTACTTCCGAAATGCTGCGAACGGCTCCCTTCTCCACCAGCTTGTTGACGGACTCCTGTAGAACCTTGATTTGCGCAACGGAATGCCGCGGTTCTCGAGGTGAAGTGGTCAATGGAGGGATGGCAGACAATTGCAGACGATACCCTGTCTTCAAGATCGACGTGACAAACGGATCTTGGCAAAGTGTCTGCCAGTTTCGCCAATAACGGCGAAGTCGACTTCCGACCATGGATCTTTCGACCGGTGTGGTACACACCGGAAGCGTCAAAACCGAATCGTTGTTCTGGTTCAAAATCAGGGGCAGGCGTAGGTTGAAGCAATCTGAGCAGTCCACGATCTGTTGGCTGGCGTCAACGTCGACCAGGCTTCCCCTGGGTCCGAGCTGGCGGACCGGATGGTCGTCTGACCGGAAACCTTCGAGAAGGTTGACCTCGAAAGGAACCTCTCCAGCGTTTAGATGGTGGTTGTGGTGTGAATGTAGACTTCCGCTTTGTAGATTCCAATGTTGAAATAAGTTGCAACGCTTTGACAGTTGCTGTCGACTGTTGGTCCTTATCATTGGCCTTCACCACCTCAGAAATTTTGCCTGCAAAAAGCTTAGTTGCTGACCACGGTTGAGCTAACAGCTCCTTCTTATGCTGAAAATCCAAAGTGGATTTCTTTAAATAAGCCTGGCGACGATATTGCATTAACATCGAGGACATCGAAGTCACCGAAGACGTCAGGAAAGCTAGCATCTGCGCTGATTGCTGAAATAGCGCGTAGCACCGTGCATCTTTTGCCTGGGTGGCCATCGCCGCAAGGAAAACGTCCAAGTAAGATAATACAAACAAGCAACGTCTCTGGGCAGTATCCATGGCTTGTACTTGTTTGTCTGTCAAATCCACGGTTGACGACTTCCCAAGACGGTGAACGTCTTCATCCAAGGACGGAGCTACATCTGTAAAGGTCATGTCAAATACCGGATACATACGGTGACCCCAAGTCGGGAAGGCGACGAAAGACGCTGTGTCTTTAAAAGTGCGGTCTAAATCCGTCGCCACCTCGGATACGAGTGTACCGGCAGCCAAGGAACGGATCACCACATCTTCCGGAGGGACATCAGTCGCTATCATCGGTGTCGGTCCCTTCTTGGACGGCGTTGGTGGATGTGGCAAGGACGGCAACATGTCATAGACTGCCGCCAAGCAATCCCTCATATTCATATGATCAGAAGATTCAGTCTCATCAATGACGGAAACCGCTGTAGGCGCTGCATCTCCAAAGTCTCGAAGCACTCGAGCACAGGCTAATCGATCCGCCGAAACAGAATTCACTGGTGAACCGGACCGTGGACGGTCCCGTCGAGAACCCTCTGAAGCGTCAATAGAAGGTCTGCGCTGCCGATCCACGGAACCCGTAGGGAGACGTGCAGGTCGTGGGGAACGGCTACGAGCCCGGCTCCGTTCCCGGCTCCGCTGCGCCGAAGATGACTTTGAAGATCGGTGATCCTTGGAGGCCGTGGAACGCCTAACTGATTGAGTCGGCTTGTCCGAGGGCTGCGTAGTAACTGCAGGCCTGTCATCTGAAGTCTTGCATCCTGGAGCCGCACCCCCCGAAGAGGGGACTTGAACCGGACCTGGTCCCAAACCCGCCGGTTGTGGTAAGGCCGCCATTGACGCCATAGTCTCTTTCAGCATAGTAGGTAGCATCGAACGTAATACATCTGCTATGGAGTCCGCAATTGACGGCGAAGATTCCACTTTCTTGGCTCTCGCCGACAGCACCTTCAAGTAAGCCGCGAACTCGACAGTAGACAGGCCCGAACACAGGTCGCATCTCGAAGAGAGGCTACAAGGAACACGGCAACCCGGACATAATTCATGAGGGTCGCCGCCTGCAGTGAACTTCTTACAGCGTAGGCACGCTCGTACCTGACGCTGAACATTAACATCTGACATGATAATAAGTTTTCAATCTGTGAAAGAGAAAGAAAAGAAACCATGACACAAACACAAAGTCGGTCAACAAAGACGCCATTTTGCAAATGGCGTCCGACACGACAACCGGCAATATAATAACATTTCATGTAATTAACACTTGGCAAGTCAAGCGAAATACGCGAAACATACGAAAGGTAACGAATAAGGTGGAAAAAAAAAACATTCCACCTAACACCAAGCCAGTCAATACAGACGCCATTTTGCAAATGGCGTCCGACACGACAACCGGCAATATAACAACATTTCATGTAATAACGCTTGAAAGTCAAGCGAATACGCGAAGAACATACGAAGCTATACGAAGCTAACGAAATATAAGGTGAAAAACATTTCACCCAACACGAATACAAAACCAAAGGTCTTATAAAAAAAGTTGACTCCAAAACAGAGCCAAACAAAAGACGTCCAGACCCTTTCGCGAAGAGAAAAAGAAGGAAGTTACAGTCATGTGACCGGAACTAGAGAGCAGTATACAGTAGAAGAATTTAGGCCATCCCATTGGCTGTTGGGATGTTCGGACCAGACCACTTGCGTGGGGGGGAGGTGCACTTGTTTGAGGACAGGTAATGTCTATAGAAATGTTAAATAGTTACTATTAATCAAAAGCTAAATGGTAGTATTTGGCCAGAGCTACTGTCAGGGTAAAATGGGTATGATGCCATACCCAAACTTTTGGCAGATTTTATTTTTTTAAGTTAACCTTTTGACAAAATTAATTACTCTTATCATTAATGTATGATTTTCTTAATCCTAACCCTAAACCTAACCCATTTTCTTTCTGGGGGTGGGTCCCTCATACCCCCTGTTGACTGTGCTTGCATTCAATTCCACAGTGCCATACCCAAAAATTTCTTTCTGGCAGAAACACTGACTGTGAAATCACTTTTATTCCTGGTGGTCTAATTATCATTTAATTCACTGACTAGTGATGTCAAGGATTTTAAGAACACAACAAAAATATAATACAAATTTATGATTCTACCTTCTTGATCCACGACATTTAAGTAGGTCTACCACATTTTGGCAACACAACAAAAAGTTAATCCTATAAAAATCAATGATTACTCAGTATTCTAGTTTTGTTTGCACTAGTCATTGGATATACAAGGCCTACCTGAGAGCTAGTATCTGTCTAACTTCTGTAGGAGTCAGTCTCCACGTGAGGGGTCCGGAATTTTGGCCCCAGTAATCGAGGATTTCAGAGACCTGAAATAAACAATATAAGTACATATATTTATAAGTTATATATAAGTATAAATTTATCACATGGTTGAGATTGAATAGGTATGTAATACGACACCACTAGAACACACTGATTTATTCATCATCGGCTACTGGATGTCAAGCAATTAGTAATTTTGAGGTATAGTCTTAGAGAGGAAACCTCTTACATTTTTTCAAATAGTAGCAAGGGATCTTTTATATGCACCATCCCACAGACAGGATAGCACATACCACAGCCTTTGATATACCAGTCATGGTGCACTGACTGGAATGAGAAATAGCCCAATGGGCCCACAAACGGGAATCAATCGTAGACCGACTGTGCATCAAATAATTGCTTTACCACTGGGCTACGTCCCACCCCTAGACTCGAAAGAAGCAAATATATATGTACATATTTTGTCCTTACAAACTAGGAATGCAGGAACCCCCGAATTAACAGAACCAATAAACATGACATCACTGTGACAGTTTTTAGTGAGCTGAAGTCAGCTGAATTAATCAAAGTTAAAAGTTTGTTTTGTTTAACGACTCCACAAAAGGACATTGATTTATATATCATCAGCTATTGCATGTCAGACACTTGAATTGACAGAACCTATAAACAAGACATCACTGTGACAGTTTTTAGTGAGCTGAAGTCAGCTGAATTAATTAAAGTTAAAAGGACATTTATTTATATATCACGGGCAATAGCATGTGAACATTTGGCAAATCTGACGTAATATGTAAAAATAAAAATAAGTTACTGTACAGTGATACCTTTTCTAAGTTGAGTACTGTCGCCATTTGTGTAACTCTAGCAAACTTGTCTCGTATAGTCCACGTTGTGACGGAACTCAGATAACCAACAAGAGATCGTAACTCTTTGTCAAACTGCAGTCCTCCGAGCTAAACACATTGAAATATAACAGTATAAAGAAAAATACAACAGTATCAAATATCAATTTGTATAGTGTATCTTACTGTTCATACTCACACATACACTCACACATACACTCTCTCTCTCTCTCTCTCTCTCTCTCTCTCTCTCTCTCTCTCTCTCTCTCTCTCTCTCTCTCTCGCAATGTTTCAAACTCTGTCACGCACCCTCTCTTTTTCTCCACCCCCTTTCTCCTGTTTCTTATTTTTGCCCTGTTTGCCCATGTCTGTTTCTCTCTCTCACATATCTCTCTCATCTTTCTTTCTCTCTCCGTCTCTTTAGCTCTCTCTCTCTCTCTCTCTCTCTCTCATCTCTCTGTCTCATCTTTCTTTCTTTCTTTCTCTGTCTCTCATCTCTCTTTAGCTCTCTCCATCTCTCATCTCGATCTCTCATCTCTCTCTCTCATCTTTCGCCCTGTCTGTCTCTCTTCTATTTCTATGTCTTTCTGTCTGTCAGTCAGTTTGTATCTGTCCATCCATCCATCTACCTGTCTTTTTCTCCTCCACCCTTCCTCTCCCACTTCCCTCACTCACTCTCTCATTATCTTCCTATTTACAAATTTCTCTTCAGGCAACATTTGACCATAATTTAAAATGTGCTGAAGTGTAAAAAAACCCACCAAAACCCACACATTCCATTTTATTTATTAAGTGTGAAACACTGAGCTATATCAAATAAACTTACTCTGTTGAAGGCCGACTTTGTAATGGCTTTTTCAAGCTGTACCGCAATCTCACTAGTCATGACCGTCACAAAGTTGTCGTAGTTAGAAGGGGTTAAGGAGTCCTGCAATAAATAATGTTTGTGTTAAAAAACACTAAATTTATATACAAGTATGTGTATTACACTGTCACAAAACTGTCACAGTTAGCAGTGGTTAAAGGGACATTCCTGAGTTTGCTGCAATTTTTAAGATGTTATTGACTAACAGAGACTTTAACAATTGTAATTACATACCAAATATATTTTTCTGCATAAAATATTAGTGGCTGTATATTAAAACATGTTTCTGATTGTTCTAATATTTGTACTAGGTTAAATTTCGTTTTACTTCCTAAAATGTTTTTTTTCGTATGTACAAAATTATTTTAAGACAAAATCCAATTTGGGCTTATTACAAATATCAGTATGACCAGAAACACATTGAATATACAGACACTGATATTCTAAACAAGAAAATATATATAATATGTAAGTTTAATTGTTAAAAACAGTTGAAAACATCTTACAATGCAGCAAACCAGATTGCACATATGTATAAATTTATCACATGGTTGAGATTGAATAGGTATGTAATAAAACAAATGAAACAAGCCTTCTGGTATGTTGTAGTGCAGGATAAAACACAAAACGATTACACAAAATAGGATAACAAAACTGAAAAATAGTGACAACATACCTTGAATGAAGTAAACATTGTATCGAGATTCACTATGAAATTCTGGACCCAGGGGTCATTAGCCTCAAAATTCGAAAAATCCTCCTGAAATAAAACAAAATATGACTGAAGGAAGGAAATGTTTTATTTAATGATGCACTCAACACATTTTATTTATGATTATATGGCGTCAGACATACGGTTAAGAATCACACAGATATTGAGAGAGGAAACCCGCTGTCGCCACTTTATGGGCTACTCTTTTCAATTAGCAGCAAGGGATCTTTTATATGCACCATCCCACAGACAGAGTAGTCATACCATGGCCTTTGATATGCCAGTCGTGGTGCATTGGCTGGAACAAGAAATAGCCCAACAGGGATTGATCCCAGACTGACCATGCACTGATCGAGCTCTTTACCATTGGGCTACATCCCGTCCTCAAAATATGAACGCACTGGTGTAAATCTTTCATTGGTTCTTTAACAAGCAGGGTTAACCATGACACTCACCAAATGTACCACTTGCAAAGTTTAAAAAAGAATTAGTGAATTTTATTTTAATTTGGCGAAATAATGTCAGGTAATGATTGATATTTTGTCGGAAATTAACTGTGGGTTTCTGCAATATGACACTAGCCAGCACGGTAACCTTTATGTTAGTTAAAAATGTACACCTAAAACATTATCATATTACTTTACATTGCATTTTCTCCTTCATCAGCATTCATTATTATAAACTAGTATAAAACTAATTATTAAAGGTCATAGTATGTTCTGTCCTGTCTGGGAGAAAGTGCGTATAAAAAATCTTTTGCTGCTAATGGAAAAATGTAGTGAGTTTACTCTAAGACTATATGTCAGAATTAATAAATGTTTGATATTCAATAATCAATTATTAATAAATCAGTGTGCTCAAGTGGTGTCATTGAACAAAACAAACTTTAACTTTGTTTATTATTTCTTGTCAGAGCTCATTCTGTGTGAGTAGAAATGTTCACCACATTATCTATGAAACTTTTACATTTATTTGTGATTTCCTAAGTCCAAGGGCCATAACTGTCAAAAATAGATAAATCGTAACAAAACTCCAGTACATGAAAAGGTTATACACAAAATGTCAGCTCAATATCTTGAGGCATTGTGAAAAAAAAGGTCTGGAAAAATATATCTGGGATAGACAGACAGACAGACAGACAGGCCGACAGACAGACAGACAGACAGGCTGACAGGCAGACAAAAACAAAATCTATAGTCCCCTCCCATTGGACCGATGGAGGATTAACAAATGTCTACCTCTGTTAGGTTGTGGTTGGTTGCTAGGAATGTGTCAATGAAAAAACAATACCGGTAGTATAACTGACATCTACTTCTGTTAGGTTGTGGTTGGTTGTTAGAAATGTCAATGAGAAAACAATACTGGTAGTATAACTGACGTCTACCTCTGTTAGGTTGTGGTTGGTTGCTAGGAATGTGTCAATGAGCGGCCGTATGCGAGGTTTCACCACGCTGCTTGACAGCTGAGAGAATCCGAACTCCACCACCTCCTTAAACTTCACTGACACCGCACCCAGATCAGTGAGACAACTCTGAAAACAAAGGAAGTTTTAACAACACCCCAATGCATTGCGGATTTGGCAAATATTAGTCAACAGACCTCACCATGAAAAATATCAAGAGGAGCGATTAGTTGCTCCCCTAATTTAGATTAAGGGATCCATTTAAGATATTGCCATATTGAGTATTGATATTAAATCCTTTTGTGGTACATTTTTTAAAAATTTACATGTAATGGGGAACTATAATTTGCTCTCCTTGAACTTGTCACAGGGGAGTAATGGGGAGCTGAAGCTAGGGAGCAGGAGTTGGGAGCTGGAGTGATAGCTCCCACTAAATAATAAGGTCTGCTCAAGCATCAACAAAGACATAGTATCTGGTACGCTAGCTCATGTATAAGTCATTACGAAATGTAGATTTGGTTACCCACAGGTTACGACATCAAGTTATAATTCTATTATTTTTCTTATTGAAAATACACTATTACTCATATATCACTAATTCTCACTGTATTTATATTATATTTGAATAATACACAACTGATCGAAGTGTAGGTGGTGTTGGTTTTGCCGTACAAGAGTTTTTTAAGAACAAAGTTTTCATTGTTACGTAACAATCTCCTGGTCTCGAATGAAGATTCGTAACTTATTTTGATTCCCGTCATGTGTTGTAAAATGTTCAGTACTTCCCAATTCCAAAAATACTTAACCTCACTCTTAACATGAATACCTATCTTTGATATTAGTGGTACTTTCCGACAGACAGAATAACACATACCACAGCCTCTAATATATCAATTAGGCGGGATGTAGCCCAGTGGTAAAGCACTCACTTGATGCGCGGTCGGTTTAGTATCGATTCCCATCGGTTGCCCCATTGGGCTATTTCTCGTTCCAGCTAGTGCTCCACAACTGGTGTAACAAAGGTTGTGGTATGTACTATCCTGTCTGTGGAATGGTGCACATAAAAGATCCCTTGCTGCTAATTGAAAAGAGTAGCCCATGAAGTGGCGACAGCAGGTGTCCTCTCTCTATATCTATGTGGACCATAACCATATGTCTGATGCCATATAACCGTAAATAAAATGTGTTTAGTGCATCGTTAAATAAAACATTTCCTTCCTTCCTTTCCTAATATATCAGTTGTGCAGCAATGGTTGCACTAGAGAAGTGGATATGAAGCTGAAAGCTCATACAATGTGATATTACCTCCAGCTTAGCTTTGGCTTGTTCAGTGCACTGCGGATGAAGTTTGGTTAGTTCCATCTGTAATAACAAAAAAAGGGGAGACAAAATAAATGATAATTTGTTGATTAAAAAGATGAGTGTGGCAAGGTGAAATAGTCAACTTCAATGCTACTGCAAGAAAAGTTCAGGATGCCAATATATTGCCAATGTACATATATTGCCTGCAACGAAAGCCTTCATCCACTCACTCATTACTCCTATGTATTTTATGCAGGCATAACTACTCCAGTAGTGAATTAAATTTGTATTCCATAAATTCTTTCAATCAGCAGGCTCATAGGAAACCTAAAATTATTGGTAAGGACTATTTTGACTCCACAACGCATAGACCCAGCACTCATATTTTCTTTTAAATAAATGTTTTTTTACTGCTTTCTGCAGCATTTTGAAGCAGAAATTTATGTTTCATCGACAGTGCTTAGTAATATTATATTGTGAGCAGGATTGACAACACCACAGTGATAGAAATAAGCAGAATCTTTTACTAGTCCACCGGATAAATACATCTAGAAATCTACTTGTCATCCAATATTTTCACTTGTCCAAATAAATGGTTTATTTTATTTAAGTATCAGGATGATGTTTGTGATTGCTAACAATGAAACTGCACTGAAATTTTTTTACTTGTCCACTGGACAATGACCGAGGCACATTTTGCTTGTCCAAATAAATTTTTACTTGTCTCGACAAACTGACAAGTGCTTATTTCGAACACAGCACCATACAAATGTTTTTTTCTTTAAATTAAAAATCAGGGTAAAGACTGGTCAGGCTTCGGCCTGTCTGGCCGTACCACTTCCTATGTCCTTCATTGGTATGTATTCATTCATTAATGAGCTGCCTGTTCCATGTAAAACATTTTGTTTTTTAATCTGAAACTCAATGCACGTAGGACGCAAGTAACAAGTGAAAAACACAATACAGTGAAACCCCTCAAAACCGGACACCCGTGGCACCATGTAAAATGTCCAGTTTTAAGAGGTATCCGGTTTAGAGAGGTTACGTTGTTTACTGATTTTAAAAAAAGGACTGTGATAAATGTCCGGTTTACAGAGGGTCCGGTTTTGACAGGTTCCACTGTACTAATATAAGGGTAGCACAGTGTAAAAAAAATAGTGGTATGGTTTGAGGTTGCCAGATTCTCCTTTCAAATTCACCTGTGAAGGAGATTTTCACAGATACAATAAATATATTCCACAAAACAAAAAAAACGTGGTACAGCCATATCATCTGTACCCCTTCTGTAATACACTGATAGGAGTTTAAGTAAAATACAACACCTACCTCCAAGTTCATTTTCAGTGCCTTGCAGTAGTCGCAGCTGGTATCAGCATTGTTCAAAGCCACCTGAAACACACAAAGTTCACATGTGTTTTCTTTAATGACACCACTAGAGCACACTGATTTATTAATCATCAAGCATTTATTAATAACGATATATATTCTTAGAGAAAACTTGCTACGTTTCTCCATTAGCGGTAAGGAATCTTTCATATGCACTTTCCCACATACACGACAAGAAATACCACAGCTTTTGTTCAGGGGTGGGAATTGTTGAACTGTAAAAAAGAGGAAATCTAGAGGCGTCCCGGAAATTCTTGAAATCCTAGGTTAAAATCTGTGCCATCTGACACATTTTGGAGGAAAAGATGATTAAAATGCGAGGAAATGCAATGTTCCACGAGAGGAAAACCGCGGATCCGAGAGAATTCCCACCCCTGTTTGATACATCAGTGTGAGCTACTAGTTGGGATGGGTAACCAGCTTTGGTGGTATTGTGATTAAGGCATTGGACAAAAGACTGGTAGGTACAGGGTTCGCATCCCGGTACCGGCTCCCACCCAGAGTGAGTTTTAACGACTTAATGGGTAAGTGTAAGACCACTACACCCTCTTCTCTCTTACTAACCACTAACCACAGGCCCACTGTCCTGAACAGACAGCTCAGATAGCTTAGGTGTGTGCCTGAACCATAATTGGACATAAGCAAGAAAGTAAGTTGGAGTGAATGAATGTTGGGATGGGGGGAAAACCCAATCAGACAATGGGTTCAATGATGGGATTCGATCCTGTGAACCAAGCATCTCAGGCGAGTGCTCTACCAACTGTTTAATCAATAGCGATTAAGTGTGGAGCAAAGTAGTGGTGTTTTTTTATTATAATGGAAAATAATATTTCAACCAATTCCCAACACTAGAGCATAGGGTAATTGTGATATGGGTTCACTTTAATTATGTTAACAATGGCTTAAGGTTACACACCACCATTAAATACTCCATGCAGGATCATGTGACTACTAATTTTAGGGAGTGCTCTCAACTGACAAGTACCATGTAAAACTATCAACATAGGTCGACCACAAGTTGTTTTGATTAGCATCACTTAAGCATGAGCACTACCTCGTGTTGCTGTTATAAAAGTGGCATTCCGTGTAATCATCAAAGAAAGATTTCAAAAAGCACATCAGAATTTTGTAGTATTTTTTACGAGGAAGTATTTCCTAAACCCAGCTATAATAAGCTGCTACAACAAGTAACAAAAACGACAAATGGTGGTGTGGTTACTTAAGGTTTTGTATTCTTACCAAAAATGAGTTTTGTGCTTTTTCTTTCTCTGTATCAGAACTTTGCAGTTTTCCATGCTGGAAACTCGACTGTACCAAGTTGTAAGCATGCTGGAGATCAAAACCAGATGGAAAACCGGACCGAAGCTTGGCAAAGAGAACTTCCCGAAAATCTTGCTCGAGAATTGAAGATACATGATTCAACATAGCACAGACTCCATCAACACTTGAACTGGATATTGCACGCCTAGAACAATACATGATATTAAAGAGTATGCTTTTCTTAACAGACAGACAGATTAATGGACAGACAGAGGTTGTTACTTGTCCTTACAGTCTACATGTATAACACATCTACAGGTAACAAATAATTATCTTGGTGAAATATGTAGTAAAAGATACATCAATAGTTTTGTGAAGAAGAAAATTAAATAGAAAATACTACATGAGTGGCCATTAGATACCATTTATCTTGCAAGTTGTTTTAAAATTTATCTAACAAGAGAAAGCTATTTCTTATATATCCTCAAAAAAACTAAAACAACCAGGTTTAAAGACAATTTGAAGATCTTTTCTAATAAAAACCTATTTACAACCCTAGCATGTGTAGTTTACTTATGTATCATGATTACAGGTTAACTTATTCATCACAGATCAATCAATTTCGATCTTGCTCCTTTTTTCTATATTTATTTTTTGTTCATTGGCAGTGATGGCTTGAGCCCCATCCAACAAAGCGATTTTAGGGCTAAGATTACTTAATAGAACGGGACCCTGGTAATCACCAATGAGCAACCAGTTGTATGGTTTTAAATTTTTATCAAACATATGTCTGCTATTAGTATGTGTTATAAAAAATAACAAACAATGTTCTCACCAACAGGTGTTTTAAGAAACAACACATTGACAACAATTAAAGTACAACAGGTGTGTACATGTGCATACCTGACACTTTTCTTGACGATGAAGAACGCGTCGTCCACCATGCTAGACGTCTGAGATCCCTCCTCCACACTGTCTACATGCACAGCCTGAATCAAGGACAGGAATGTTAGTTCAACACCTCCCCAGCACATTGCTTAATCAGCACGTATTACACATTAAACTAAACAAATTGTGGATCTGGTTTCAAAACTATACTGATGAACGTCCCTACAGAATAAAGTTAAAACTTTGTTTTGTTTAGTGACACCAATAGACAAAATTGGTAATTCGTCATGAAAGTCAAACATGATCTGTAACATTATTTGATAAAGCTGTATACATACACAATTTCAGTGCAATATCTTAACACATTGTGAAAAAAAAGTCCAGAAAACTATGAGGAACAGACAGACAGACAGACAGACTGACAGACATACAGACATAGTCCCCTCCGGTTGAACTAGTAGGAGACTAAAACAAATCTTGTACCTTAAGCACCATCTCTCTCATGAAATATTCCTCCATCATAATGTAGCTACCAACCAACTCTTGCATGAGTCGACTTAAATCACAATTGTTCAAAAATTCTTCAATATTGGTTGTTTCCTCTGAAAATGTAAAACACATTACAATCAAAATCAATTACGGATTGTCTGTTATTTCTTTTACGTGCATTGGGGTATGAACAGAAAAAGTCATTCGCAAACTGTGAATCGGCTAAGCCGTTCTCACATTAGTTTGCAGATGATTTTTTTTCATATTCAGATGAACATAAAAGAAATAACAGACAATACTTGAAAATTGAATTTGAATCATACTTGCCAATAATAATTCTAAAACGTCATACTTTATTTTGATTTATTTTTGGTCTATAAACAATAACACTCAGTAAAACAACTTGCCCAAATAAAATGACGTCATCAGATATGATGTTCTCTGACGACGTAATTTTTATGTTTATCGAGAATTGAACAAACTCCCATTGCCATGTCTCGACCAATGGGATGATGTTATGTGGTATTGAATGTAACGGAAATTTAATTATTATACAGCGAAACCCCTCTAAACTGGACAACCACAGAACGAAGAAAAGGAAGGAAATATTTTATTTAACGATGCACTCAACACATTTTATTTACGGTTATATGGCATCGGACATATGTTTAAGGACCACACAGATATTGAGAGAAGAAACCCGCTGTCGTCACTTCATGGCTTACTCTTTTCGATTAGCAGTAAGGGATCTTTTATAGGACCACAGAACAAAGTAAAAAGTCTGGTTTAAGCAGTATCTGATTTAGAGGAGTTCTGTTCGATACTAATATTTAAAAAGGAACTGTAAAACAACATCCAGTTTTCAGGGATTTCACTGTACACCATAGCAAATGAGGCATCAATCCTCTCTCCCATAGCATACTGTTTGAAAAATTGTGTACAAACCCTTAGTAGTCAATATTGTAATAAATATATATTTAATATTGAAAACGTGAAGAATAAATTTCTTCTTTTTTTAATTAATAAAACAAATTTGAATTTTCATACCAACCAATTATTTCTCAAAAAGTATACTGCAGCAAGGCATATGTTGTATGACTTCATTATAGAAAATCAAAACAACGGCATAGTAATAGAAAGCGGTATTACTTCACTTCCTGTTTATTGATCTAAAGGTAGCCAATCTTACCTGCTAATTTGTTAGCATCTTGCTGGCCAATTTCAAGATCGGACTGTCCAAAAAAAAAAAAAAAAAAAAATTAAATTGGGTAAAAACACTACATAATAAAGTAAAATGTATGCTTACAAATTGTAATGTTTTTTTTTAAAGCAACCCAAAAATCACTAATTACCACTACCAATAATATTCACTTGATAAGATATGGAAGCTAGTGTAACAGATAAAAATCAACCTCCACTGAGGGGTTTCGAACCACAGACTCTCAGTATGATAATATTCACTTGATAAGATATGGAAGCTAGTGTAACAGATAAAAATCAACCTCCACTGAGGGGTTTCGAACCACGGACTCTCAGTATGATAATATTCACTTGATAAGATATGGAAGCTAGTGTAACAGATAAAAATCAACCTCCACTGAGGGGTTTCGAACCACAGACTCTCAGTATGATAATATTCACTTGATAAGATATGGAAGCTAGTGTAACAGATAAAAATCAACCTCCACTGAGGGGTTTCGAACCACGGACTCTCAGTATGATAATATTCACTTGATAAGATATGGAAGCTAGTGTAACAGATAAAAATCAACCTCCACTGAGGGGTTTCGAACCACAGACTCTCAGTATGATAATATTCACTTGATAAGATATGGAAGCTAGTGTAACAGATAAAAATCAACCTCCACTGAGGGGTTTCGAACCACGGACTCTCAGTATGATAATATTCACTTGATAAGATATGGAAGCTAGTGTAACAGATAAAAATCAACCTCCACTGAGGGGTTTCGAACCACAGACTCTCAGTATGATAATATTCACTTGATAAGATATGGAAGCTAGTGTAACAGATAAAAATCAACCTCCACTGAGGGGTTTCGAACCACGGACTCTCAGTACGAGAATCCAGTGCTTTACCAACTGAGCTAATAGGGAAATTCCCACTAGCTACTGCCAGTAGGAGCATTTTATACCTACGCTCCTACATACTCCCCCTCAAGTGAAGCTACGTGCCGGAGCTGTGGGCCACGGGAAGTTGAACTGTTACTGGTCCTGACTGGGTTATAATCGTATTCTTGTGTTAAGAACACACCCAGTCCCTACGTCGGCTCCAAATGTAACAGATAAAAATCAATCTCCACTGAGGGGTTTCGAACCACGGACTCTCAGTACGAGAATCCAGTGCTCTACCAACTGAGCTAATAGGGAAATTCCCACTAGCTACTGCCAGTAGGAGCATTTTATACCTACACTACTACACTAGTGTAACAGTTAATATGTACAGGTATGCTGAAGCCAAATACAACATATTTTGTTACCTAAATAAAATTTAAAAAATTATATACTGTCTTTATTATAGAATTGTATACTGTGTTAAACAAGACTTTGTTTAATTTACACAGGTATAAACTGTATGACATTACAGCTCTAAAATCAAAAAACAAAAGAAGAAAAAAAGAAAAACAAAAGGAAAACCCCATAAAGATGGCATTGTATAGTAAAGATTAACATACCACACTGCGTCTGCGAAAAAATCTGAAATACAATTCTGATCTTGCGTTTATTAAAACCACTTCAGAAAGTAGTACGTCCAATTCTCTCGGATCCAACCTGTAAGAAATAAATGGTATAAACAGTGAAAAGTCTTAAAAAGAAAACAGAATATATATATTCATAATTTACAGGTCTTCAGCCTCTAGCACATATACTTTGATATTCAAGAAAGATGTATTATGGGAAGAAAGCAAAACTGGATGAATTTATTCAAAATGCTTAAATATTAAAAAATCTATATGTGTTTGTGGTTTGAAGATGACTGTGATGTTTATTAAGTAAATAACACAACACTCACTTGTCAGCTGACGTCTGTTTTAAAATCATCAGACTCTGATGGACTCGCTGACTCTGAAAAGAATTTGATGATGATACATATTAAATCAGGTACTCAAAACTTTGAAATGACCACACTGATTTGGAGTTAACAAAAAATTGAAAAAGCAAGATAATAAAGAATAAAGTCATGGGCATGCTAAGACGTGGATTTAAGACAGCTGAGTACTTTAATCATGAGCAGAAGCATGTTAATAGAAACAGTGATTAATGTTACACTGAAACAATCAAAGCAATGAAAAAAGAAAGAAAGAAATGTTTTATTTATGGACACACTCAACACATTTTATTTATGGTTATATGGCGTCAGGCATATGGTTAAGGACCACACAGATATTGAGAGAGGAAACCTGTTGTCGCCACTTCATGGGCTACTCTTTTCGATTAGCAGCAAGGGATCTTTTAGGGCAGTACATACCACAGCCTTTGATATAGCAATCGTGGTGCACTGACTGGAATAAGAAATTACCCAATGGGCCCACCGACGGAGATCAATCCAAGACCGAGCGAGTGCTTTACCACTGGGCTACATCCCGCCCTTCAAGGCAAAAAAGACAACTGTTTATGACCAATTTGTGAAACTCAAGTAATAAATAATAAAGCCTGGGTGGTCATTTGGTTTTCATTAGGTTTCAAAGTAGGTAGCTGCATGTATGTAGTGATATGTAGTTAGTCTGTAGTGTAGATAGTCAATTATAATTAAAAAAAGTAGCCAGCGTGGAAGTTAAAATAACTGATGAAATTCACCCATTACTGGCTTATTTTTAATAAGCCTATTACAGTCACGAGTAGATAAGTTGTATAGAAATGTTCATGAAGCTTCAAACAGTTAACAGCCAGAATTCCCTTGGAGGCAATTACATTGTATTCTGTTTATTAGTTTTTGTTGTTTTCATTTAATCAATTCTAGTTTGTGAAAAGGTAAAATATAAAACAGTCGAAGGCTTACCATTCTGTCATACTCTCTCTGTCTCTTGAAATGTTCGATGATCTTCCTTGACTGTCTGTCACATTCTTTTTGTAGTAACCTCATGATGATTATTAATTTACCGGGACCTACAAAAAATCATAATAAAGCATAAATTCATTATAAAAAAACTACATTTACGTTAGAAACAAAGGTTACTATTTTTTTTTACAACATAACCTTGATTTTTTATATTTGTTTTTAGTATGTGATCCAAAAAACAAACATTATTTTTATATGATGGTTCCATGATGGAAGTATTGTTACAGTTTAGACTACATACAGAGAAGACACCTGCTGCAAACAAAAATGAAAAGTTTGTTTTGTTTAAGGATACCACTGGAGCACACTGATTAATTAATCACCAGCTATTGGATGTCAAACATTTGGTAATTTGGACTTGTAGTTATCAAAGGAAACCTGCTACCTTTTTTCTAATGCAGCAAGGTATCTTTTATATGCACTTTTTTACAGACAGGAAAACACATACCACGGCCTTTGTCCTTTTGTGGTGCACTGGTTGGAATGAGAGAAAAAACCCAATCAGCTGAATGGATCCACCAAGGCGGTTCGATCCTGCGACGCAAGCACCTCAAGCAAGAACTCAACCGACTGAGCTAAATCCCGCCCCCCTCCCCTGCTGCCAACAATGACAGGACATAACAAACCGTGGCTTAGCAAATTCTTTGATGTGTAGCAAGTGCTTGGAACTGGAAATAATACAAAGGTTCCACCGACAGATCTTGATCCAACGACCCATCACACTTGAAGTGAGCATGCTACCACTAAGCTACATCCCACTTCTCTCGTTAGGGTCGTTTTCCATGGGTCTAGTTTTTGGCACAATGTCACTCATTTAGAAGGAAGGAAGGAATGTTTTATTTAACAACGCACAACACATTTTAATTATGGTTATGTGACGTTGGACATAACATGAGTATGGTTAAGGACAACACAGATGAGAGAGGAAACATGTTGCTGAAACACAAAAGATTAGCAGCAAGGAACCTTTAATATGCAGCATCCTTTATTACCGCCAGTGGTGTAGCACTGGCTGGAATGAGAAACAGCCCAATGGGGCCACCAAAGACACTCATATGGAAACACTTCATTAGTTCATTCATTGATTCATTCATTTATTTATTCATTCCACTAACTCTTACCATAATATGTTTCTACGAGTGGCTGGTGTATCTCCACCACTCGAGCGATGCCCTCAAACAGCAGGGTGATAGTGTCAGCAAATAAAACATTGGCTCTCTTGTCATCCGGGTCAGAATTCAGAGCTAACTTCAAGTTTTTGTCAGCCGTTTCGGATAACTAAAAAAATAACAATAAATAAATTTATATAGATATATAGTGAAGAATGTTTTTTTGAGAAAATGTGTAATGACACCTCAATACATTGAATATTATAGCTGCTTGATGTTTTAACATGTGATAACGTCAGCATATGATCAAGAGATAGAAAGAGAAAGGAAACCTGCTGTCACCACAAATGCTTCTCCTATAAAAAAAGCAACAAAGGATCCCTTTTTTCATGCACTTTCTTACAGGAAGGATACTAAATATCACAGCTTTTGATTTACAATGGTTGGGATGAGGGGGAAAAACAAGTGCATTGAAGAAGATCAATCCTGTGACCCCTCGCATGTCAGTCAAGAACCCTTCTGCCTCACAAAAGAAACCCAGAGTTAATCCAATGCTACAATATTGACTCTAAAGCTGGTAGTTATTAGATTCAAATCTTGGGACAAGCTCAATCCAGTGTGTATTTTAATGGTTCAGTGGGGAGATGGAAAACCATTACACCTTCCTTCTTACTAACAACTAATAATTAAGCTTAGCTGAATGTGGGTGCTGTCGGGTTTCTTTCTGTAGTGTGTGTATTAGTGATTAATATCAGAATTTTTTTTAATCAAGTAACTCGAAAATGGTCGATGTAAATGTATTTGATGTCAAACATAGGATTGTTGTGCTATTAGAGTGGAAATCTTTGACAACTTTTTGGTTGTCGGCAATTGCCAAAAAAATACATACATGTAGCTTGGTCTCTGACTGTAATGAGAGCGTGTTTATGTCCAAATGTCTGTCTAGCTCTCTTAGTCAGAGTACTCGGGCTAGGTCTTCGATAGACAGCCAAAATGGCTGAGGTGTGTGTTCAGAATAATGTGCTTGAACCGTAACTGAATATAAACACAAAAATAATTTAAAAATAGAAATGAGAAACAAAACCTGAGCAGAGAGATATTTTCCGAATTTCGTCAGCCCCTCGTCGTGTTGACCAAGAAGCGGGAAAATTTTGAAGAATCTCTCGACAGATGCGACATCCGCGGCATGCACAGCCGCATCAAACTTAGTCGTCACAATCGACTTGAGCTTCTCTTCCGCTTCATGCAGTAACCGAAATGACGTGTCCAGTGTACTACCTGTCAATTACAGAGTTAATATGTAATATCATTAACTGTTGGAAGAGACAAGAGCATGTAATCTATATGACTATCATTAATTGTTGGAAACAAAAAAGACCACACAACTGAATTTAGCTGAAATGTTCTATATATTCTTCATGCTGTTGAGGATTTCTTCGAAGGACAGGAAGAATTCTTCTTTGTTAATGCATAAAGTAACAGGTAGGCATGCCCATAGGGCAAATCTGTCCTAGTTAAGCCAAGAACCTTTCAGTCACCCCTTTATATATGGCTATCATTAACTGATGAAAACGACTAAGCAAAATCAACTTCTGTTTACCTAGACATGTCAGTTCAACAATAAACGTTAGTTATTCCCACACCTTAGGTAACATGAATTACCAGTAGGATAACAACAGTAAATAATTAAATTGTGAATGGAATATTGGGCAAAACCAATATTACACATTTATTTCAACCATAAAGAAGTCTACTTATTTTTGCAATATAAAAGGGAACATTTAAATAAACATTTATGATAAGTGGAAAACAACCTACATGCATATATGTGTGTGTGTGTGTGTGTGTGTGTGTGTGTGTGTGTGTGTGTGTGTGTGTGTGTGTGTGTGTGTGGTGAAGTAAAACAAAATAAAATGAGAGAAAACAACAAGAGACCTTCATCAGCATCTGCACTCATGCGGATGACATGCTCATCCAGGTTTCTGTAACGATGAATGTGAGCGGCTGCCTGAAATGTAACAAACATTTTCATTAGATATGGTACTAGTAATTAAAATTACAATTACCTGCTGATTGAAATGTAAGGAGCATTTTCATTGGATACAACACCACTAAGTATATTACAAAGATCTGAGCATTGTCTACAATGTAAGAAGCATTTTCATTGGTTATAGTACACATAACTAAATTAACTTTAATTAAGTCCATCACATAAATTAATAAAAACTATTTGTTTTGTTTTACCAATAACTTAAAAGATACAAATTCATAAAACAATGATACTTAAATTCTTATGATTGTTTTCTGCATTTTCAGTCGGTAAACTGCTACAGATCCATGTTAATAGAGAGACTGTTTAACGCAATAGTAATGGGAGGAATATTAAAGCATTGAGACCTGTTCGTAGTCTTCATTCTGTAGCGCTGTTTGAACTCCATCCGTACTGAACTTGAGATCAAGAATATCCTCTACTCTCTGAATACACTCTGTGACACGACTCTACAATCAAACATTCAACTTCAAAATAAACACACACTTCAGTCACAAAAAGAAACCCCCAAATCAACATGTATCTATATATATAAATACCGGCATTACCTAATAAATAAAACAATTTGTTTAAATATGCATGAACATTTTGCTCAAACTGTCAACAGATGCCCTTTTTTAACATCACAGACTCTTGTTTGACTCTATTATAACTTTATCAAGTGTACCGGCCTCGGTGGCGTCGTGGCAGGCCATCTACAGGCTGGTAGGTACTGGGTTCAGATCCCAGTCCAAACCCTGAGTGAGTGCTCCACAAGGCTCAGTGGGTAGGTGTAAACCACTTGCACCGACCAGTGATCCATAACTGGTTAACAAAGACCATGGTTTGTGCTATCCTGCCTGTGGGAAGCGCAAATAAAAGATCCCTTGCTGCCTGTCGTAAAAAGAGTAGCCATGTGGCGACAGCGGGTTTCCTCTAAAAAAATCTGTGTGGTCCTTAACCATATGTCTGACGCCATATAACCGTAATTAAAATGTGTTGAGTGCATCGTTAAATAAAACACTACTTTTTTTATCCAAGTGTGTTACGGGTTTGTGGATTAACCAAACTTAGTGTCCATTTTTACGGGTTGTACCTATGGTTTGTGACTTTAAAATGTGCTGAGGTGTCATTAAACATTCCTTTCCTTTACTCTCTTATGTATAACACAAACTACAGTTACTGACCTTGGCTACGTCCAGTTTCCGCACTTTGCTGCTGACGTTCTCAGCCAGCGTTGATGTGAACGAAATCATACTACTCAGCTGACGAGAATCTGTTTTTAGGATCTGTAGGTTCGGTCTGAAATGTATTTAAAGCATCACTGGTTAAATAATAAACAAGCACAAGCGTAACATAATTTGTAAGATTAACATAACAGCACAAACAAAAGTCAGCAAAAATCAAATGTCATTTACATAATATTCATGCTATTATTAGCAATAAAAGGATACCATCAAAATAATTACATCTTTATACATCATACATCTTTAAACACTTAGAAATACATTATTGAATTTTTAAAATCTACCCAGTATGAGTTTATAATCATTAATACAAGCACAATGTTTGCACACACCATGTTTGTTGTGATGAACCAAATTCATAATTTTAGAAGAATTATCATAATTTTTTTAATTTGCTTATATTTTCAATATTATTATATTAAATGTACAACCCCTGCAATTGACGGTGGACATTGGCAATGCTGTGGAGATTGCTGTGGAGATTGCTGTGGAGTTTTTACTTCTCCACTGTACTTTTTTGCCGTGGACTATTTTCAGGGTGTTTTTCAATGACATTCTTAATTGCAGGGGTTGAATTGAAATAAGGTTGATGGATGTGGAGAGGGGGACATTCAATTTCATTGATTTTACAGCGAATCAGTTTATAGAAAACAATCTGTTTTCTTGTGCTCTTGATTCACTGCAGTGGACAGTCAATGGTAAAGACAGTTATAAACCCGCTAAGTTTTTCCATTAGTAGCAAAGGATCTTTTATATGCACCATCCCACAGACAGGATAGAACATACCACGGCCTTTAATATACCAGTCATGGTGCACTGGCTAGAGTGAGAAATAGCCCAATAGGCCCACTGACGGGGATCGATCCTAGACCGACCGCACATCAAGTGAGCATTTTCCCAGGGGGCTACGTCCTGCCTTTGGTAAAGCCAGAGACAGCACCTAAGACAGATGTGACTGGATATGAGCATACCGACAGTGTGACAGGTCTGGTGTACCCATAGTTGTACAGAATGATGTGTAGTACTTACAGAGCTTTATGCAGCCCAGACATCTTGGTTTCCAGCATGTTCTGGTGGTCTAGCAAGTCCTTGAGCTCTTCATCTATTACAAACTGGAAAATCATTCATTAGACACATTAGTATGTGTAATCTAGAGGGACAATAACAATACGCTTGGGTATTATGAGAGTTTCTGTATCAGAATATTTAGCCTATATAGCATTGCCAACTGAAAAACCATTCATTATATGTACACATTATTATGTGTATTTTAGACTGAATTTAGCCATAGGAATGGGTATTATGAGTTTTTGTATCACACTAGATAGCCTATATAGCATTGCCAACTGAAAAACTATTCATTATATGTACACATTATTATGTGTATTTTAGACTGAACTTAGCCATAGGAATGGGTATTATGAGAGTTTTTGTATCACAATAGGTAACTGAAAAATCATTCATTTAAGAGTTAAATAAACATAATTATACACATTCTAGACTGAGCTTTAGCAACAGTTTCATTATCACAATGTGTATATTGTGCCTGTAAGAATTACATGTATATGTATGGTACATCCAAATAATTTCATTTACTACTATTTTAAACTGTATATTATATTACCAGAATTGCAAAATTTAATAAAGGTCACTGACAGGTTAACATATGACATCACAGTTAGCACTTGAATTACATAGAACATACTGCTATTTTAATTGATATATTTATACAAAGACAATTTTCTGTGTACATACCGTACTTTTTTTTTTTTTTTCCAGGTTAAAGCTTAAGTGTGTTTTGTTTAATGCACACTGATTTATTAATCATCAGCTATTGGATGTCAAATATTTGGTAATTTTTACAAATAGTCTTAGATAGGAAACCTGCTACATTTTTCCATTAGTAGCAAGGGATCTTTTATAATTATATGCACCATCCCACAGACAGGATAGCACATACCACTTTTTATTAAGGATTAAAAAGAAAACTATGGTTGATGCGGTGTGGCATATCATTACAATTATGATATTCTTCAGTTGTCATTATTGTGCGAAGTTTGTACATGTATGTGGTATTACTATTACTATAGTAGTGTTGGAAATAGAATAAAAATTATTTTCGTCAATTATTTCTTTCATGTTAAACTGACAAGTAAATATTTTGTAAATATCTATTTAATGATACACTACTTAATTTAGCATTCACTTGTTTTGGCTCTCATTGATGTACAAGGTGATGTTTACTCTTGTAATTAAAATAAAGATGTCAGTAAACAGGTAATTTATGACCTTTATGGGAACAGACTATAACACATTTTGATCATATATGTCAATTTCATTTACCCTTAAACAAACTTTTAATTTAAAACTGTAAGTTAACTGATTATTTTGAATTGCAGCATAAATTATTAATTATGACAAAGATATTTACTGAATATAAATTCAATATAAGTACATTCGAAATTTACACAATCTTACAACCACAAACAAAAAATAACAAAACAAATGCAAACTGATGATGTAGGTGTAGGGTGTTTGTTAGATGAATAGTGGACACTGATTGGATGCTGATCGCTTGTTGAAGTGGTAGGGTGCAGATGTTGCAATTATTCCCTACCCTCCCCCACCCCACAATTCATTACATCTGACATTCAGGGGCTTGAGTGATTTGTTGAGTGGGGTGCTTGAGCGTCAGCTGTGAGAGATTATTAATGAATTTGTGAACAGTACCATCGATGCCCAAATTGCATTCGGCTAACAACAAAAACATGAATGCGATACTTACGAAAGAATGTACTACATTTTTCAGTTAACTAGGGTAAGTGAAATAAAATATATTCCAGTCAGTTAAGGTAAAAAAAAAAAAAAAACGTGGACGTAAAGTAAAAGTTATTTACATAATACAATTATTCTGAATGGACTTTTGTCTACTATTCATTACAGATGGGGCACAAAATACAGCATACCTTTTGCAAACTGAATATGTACATGTAATAACTGAAAACAAAATTAACGGGGGATGAAAATCATAAAAATTAAATGATATGGTCTTGTTGATCTGGCATGCGAGAGGTTATGTGACACGGATGGAATGATAGTTCATCTTCCTCCACTAATTCAATGAATTTCTACAAGTCAAGTGGAGCCAATATCAATAATCTTAAAGGTCCACATTTATCAAAAACGTAATTCACTATTGTTTGGTATCTTCGTATACAAAAAAATGTACCTTAAAATTACAATATATATGAAGTATCAATAAAATAAATTTAAAAATTTTTTTTTTATCCGTTTTTAATATATTCGCAATACAAAGTCCCGTTTTTCCCATCCCAGTGCCAAAACGCCAAGTCATGTGACCCTGTGACACGCTAACTGGCATAACATGAAAGCATGATTCGCAGCCTTTCAGACATTTTACTGGGAAGGTGAAATGTGTATGTATATCTATAGAAGAGGGCCTTGTAAGTTGTCAAACTTGTGCCCAATTCTTTTGTTCTTTGTATAATAAAATATGTTTGCAATGTGTATAAAACGCAAAAATTTTATTCTATTGAATTGAATGGTATGGATGGAATATTCTTTTGGAGATAGTTTTCAAATGTAAAATATGGTGAACCATTGTTTAGTGTTTGGATGTATCAAAGAAGCAGCTTTTCCGAACTTTAAACAAACTGACAATCACAGGGTTTGTATGGAAGTGGCTCTTCAACAGAACCCGTGCGTAATGGAAATATGACACCTATTTTTATTTATTATTATTTTTTTAAACATATCTGTTCCAAGCCTGTATCCCCACCGGCACATATCCTACGACTGCGCATGATATGTACAGCAAACAAGAAACTACAATGAGCATGAGCTAAACTAGAGCTCAAAAGGGTGAGGGAGGATGAGGGGGCAGGAGGCAGGGAGGATACCAGAGCAGGGGCGGCATTGTAAAATATACTGGTACGGCTCGAGGTTGCTAGACTATTCTTTCAAATTCAATTGAGAAGGACATTTTCACAGATACAACAAATATAACCCACAAAAGTGCCTCTTTAAAAAGTGTTACGGCCATGCACTGTCCCTGCAGTGGTGTAGGGAGGGGGCCAACGGGAACAGCCCCCACCCCCACTCCCATCAAACTTTTTTTTAAACTATTAAATTTTATAAAATCATACATAAACATTTACCGGTATTTATATACATAGTGTGGGTTGTCTCCCACCCCCCCAATCCCAACATAAAATCCTGCCTATGCCTGTGAAGGGTACCAAGCCTAGAACGATGTATTTCATAATTAAAAACATCCTTTTTGTGCATGTGTGCGTGTGTGTGTATACAGACACACACAGAGAGAGTGGACTCTGTCCAAACCGGCGTTATCTGTAACCGGCACAGTTTTTAAGTCCCATTCAGATACCGTTAATTTGTTATGGAAAAAAACACTCTGTCGACACTGGATGCCTTCTATTCTTCTATTCAAGAACAAAAGAACGGTTCATGTAGTAATTAGCTCTGTCTTCACCGGCATGTGATCATACCTCTACTGTCTGCCACCTTTTAGACAATGACGGCAGTTCCCCAGTAATTAGGACACCACAGAAAGTCTTACGAAATAATCGTACCTTGTTGAAAGCTTAATACATAATGAATAACACCTGTAGTAACGTGTGTAGGTAGCAAGATAAATTGTATTATTATTTGTATGTGTTCATACCTGCATTGTATCATACCGATCCGTCTAAAACAATAAATTCATATCCCTATTTTATGTGATATTAATCAATAAAATAATGTTATTTATTCTGCTTGTTGTTTTAAATGTATTCTGATCTGAACACATATTTTTATTAGTCAAATGTTAATATCTCACTAGGTTAACGTGCTTATATACCACTTACTCGCCAATTGAGGTACCACTAGCATAGATGTACAAATGTGATAAGACCAAAATGTCCAAACTAGTGTCTGCTAAGAATCAGCTGGGTTTTTTAAAAATCATTCTCTGCTGTCGGCATGTTGACCTACTAACAGAATACCAGATGCTACATCAAAGGTCTGATGTGGGTCAAATTGACTGAGCAGTGGGGGATTTCCCAAAGCGTTTTACAAAAAGTCACTTTATTAATAACTTTTGCAGATCGAATATAATAACTGAAAACAAATTTTAACAGGGGTCTTAAAAATCATAAAAATTAAATGATTTGGCCTTGTTGATCTGGCACGTGTGAGGTCATGTGACACGCACCAAATGTTAACTCATCTTCCTCCATTTTAAATCAATTTCTATGAGTTATGTGGATCCGATATCGATAATTTTAAGGAATAAACAAAAACAACTTAATAAAATTTATGGTTTTAGGGGTTTGTAAAGTTTGGTATTTAGATACTTACTTGTTTAAACTTTATTGCTAATGAAGGTGTTCTAGAACTGTGAAGAAAAACCTCACAAATGAACGACAGACAAAAACAAATCGGATATTTATTACGGGAACCGTGCACGACAAAACAAAGTGGACGGAGTTGGATGTATAACACAGTTAGGGACGTTGACAACACAATAGTCAATACATCAAATTATTTAGTTGGCTGTTAGTGCGCCAATCAAGGAACCAACACTTTTTTGGTTGTGCCGACAATTTGTGGAAACAGCGGGTAACAGGTTTTCTTGTTGCGTCATGTTGGCAATTATTGAATTAAAGTTAGCATATGCATAATTATTCGTCGCTAGAAGGAGCAAAGACGATACTGACAAATGTGTACGAATACAATTTTTACAAAACTGACATTCATAAATTTAGAGTTATCTCCCTTCGAGAAGCAAAAAGTTCTACAACCTCAAAATCTTAGGGTAGTTGTCGATATATAAATGCATTTTAGTATTAGTTTACAATAGCTCTTCAAAATATACCTCTTTTGTACACAGATCATCTAATGCTTTCTGAATATCATCAACATCTGTTAGGTTTTCAATGGAATCCATTGGTGTAGCAGACGTGTCATCGCCTCTGGACGTCGCCATTTTGACATCCATATGCTGTTTCTAAAAAACTACTATGATTTCTTAAAATCATCAATATTGGTATAATTCAGCACATGCACTTAGAAGTCAAAACAGTAATTATGAAACTTGGTATTGGTGAATAAATCTGACGCTGCCACATCTGTTATTGCTTTTAATTAGAAGCAACATGTCTTCTTTTATGAATTTCGCACATAGGCCTATCTCGGCATTTCGTTTTTTTTTAAATAATTATGTAGAATTGTGGCCGTAATGATATAGAGTCTACTCAATAATATGGCTCTGCCTGTTGTGCAATCCTTTTGATTCTTTTTTGGTCAATAAAATATCTCAAAACAAAAACAAAACAATAATATGGCAGTCTACCTATTTTTTCAGGGTATGCGGTCAAAACGGCCCCATGATGAAACGGCCCTGAACATGTAAGTCAAAACGGCTAAAGAAAAAAGTCAAAACGGCCAAAGAAAAAAGTTAAAACGGCCAAAGAAAATGGTCAAAACGGCCAAAAGAAATGGTCAGAACGGTCCCATTAGTAATAATTAGTAACCAATATAGCCTATATCACAGGCAGTTCAAAAAAAAAAATATATAAAAACAACCAAAACAACGGAATCACTGGTAACAATTTATTAGCCTACACAACGCAATTAAGACCACCAATTAACATTTTATTTAACAACACTGATATCCCGACCCGGCCGTGCCCCCCGGACGAGTTCCAAGTGGAGCTACTCGTCGGAGGTGGGGGGGGGGGGGGGGGGCGTGCGTGCCCGCCCTGTAATTTATTATTTTAATAATTCATTGATCAAAAGAAAAAAGGGGTAGTGGACCGTATAGATCCTCCGAGTGAGTGCATATCGCCTGAACAAGTTCTTAGTGGCTACAACGTGCCTATCCCCAATTAATTTAATCATTATTGTACCACGCTTTGGTGTCGGTTCCTTTGATTTTGATTTTGAGCAAGATATTACGTTCCCCACTAAAAACTCACTCAACCGCCGCAATAACCGTGGTCTAACTAGACGAATCTCTCGTAAAAGGATGATGTAACTATAGGAGAAGCCACGGTGACGTCACATGTTTTGATCACGTGGTACCGCGTGAGCGCTGGTAGGCAAGAAACCAGTTGACAATACTGGCATTAGTAGTAATGAACAATCGAATATTTTTCCGTCAATTAAATCAGTGTAGACTAGTTTTGATGAATGGTATTTTGTCATGGTAATTTCATACGTTGTTGTTAGATGCACAAGTCACTGTAGTAAGGATTATGAAATTAGTTTCATCAAATACAGTGGAAGCGAAACGTTGAACAGTTAAAGCTGACAACAATCAACTTTGCCCATCCCACAACGGAGATCGTCATTTTATACAAGGTTTGTTGTATGTTATTCATTCGTAATACTAATACACGTCAGTATTTATTGAAATGAAAATTGAAAAGATAATAAAATAAAAAATAATAATAATAAAAGCCCCCCACCAAACTGACATGGAAACAAAGTTACCCTGTGAACAGTAGGCCTACCCAGTCAATCGACAAACAACGTTTTATGTAACTTTTTGTTTGTATTGACAGATCCATTATAGTGGGTAAAACAAAAATCTGAATATATTTTATATTGTATTATGCCATAAAATATGTAGGTGGCTGGAGTATTTATATTTTTAATTAAATAACAGGGAGCTGTGTGTGTGTGTGTGTGTGTGCAATCAAGCATATATATATTGTTTCATATGAAAATGGTTGTGAAATATTTCCATTTATTAATTATATTATATGTTAATTATAATGTTTTACTTTTTTTATTGAAGAAGTGATCCACAGGTGTATTTGTAATGTGTAAGTTGATTTTTTAATAATAAAATAAAAGGTATAAACATTTCAGGGTGGGATATCAGGTGTATGAAATCATTTGTTTGGGATTAAAAATAAATAAATACTAATAATAAAACTGGATATTGATCCACAAGTTGGTGATAGCCATTATATTTTATTAAAAACATAAATTATGTTACATGCATTTATTATATAAGTTATCTGAATTGTTTGCAGCAAATAAAGAAAGAAAAGGGGAGCTGATTGTATTTATAAGTATTATTGTCATCAGTGACAGATGTCAATATGTCTTCACAAATACATTTATGTGTATTCAAATATTTCAATAATATTCAATATACACAATATAAAACTTTCATACTTATATATCATAGAAATTTACCAATTTTCTTATTTTTTTCTAGGTATCAGTGATCCCTGTTTATGGACAAAAAGAGAACCGGCAACTCTTGGATGAAAAATGGGCCTTTCACGATGAATTAAGGGCGTTTAAGTTTTAGGGTGAATTAAGGGATGCTAAGGAGAACACTGGTATCAGATCAGCGATTCTTTCTACAGTATCTCATGTTTTCTGTGCATAAGAGGGATACCAGAACTTTTTTCAATGACTTTCCAAACTACCATGTGCAATATTATTGGGGCTATTCAGTATGTGATGATGACATTGATAACACACATGACTTTCCAAACTACCATATGCAATATTATTGGGGCTATTCAGTATGTGATGGATGACATTGATAAACACACTGACTTTCCAAACTACCATATGCAATATTATTGGGGCTATTCAGTATGTGATGATGACATTGATAACACACTGACTTTCCAAACTACCATATGCAATATGATTGGGGCTATTCAGTATGTGATGATGACATTGATAACACTTGGATTAAATCTTTTTTTACCAGGATCTCTATTTTCTAATAAAAACAGACTTTACAAAATCAATAAAATTATATCGAGAAACAGTAGACAACACATATTTATTATTTTCTTTTTCTATTATCATTATAAACCAATGATCAAATGATATTTGCATTGTGTTAATGTGTGTCTTACATTAAAACATTGTATTGTTACCATTTACAGTAATTTGTTGTTTTAACTGGTTTATTAATCAGGTTGAAAGTGATAGCCTTTGAAACTGCCTCTTGTCAAAGGTAACTGACACTGTTTTAGATTTGAAAGGAAGGAATCTTTTATTTAACAATGCACTCAAGTCATTTTAATTACGGATATATAGAGTCGGACATGTTTAGGGATCACACAGATAATATTAGGGAGGAAACCTGCTGCTGTCACATAATGGATTACTCTTTCCGATTAACAATAAGGGATCTTTTATATGCATCAGCCCACAGACAGGATAATAAATAGTGTAGCATTTGTTACACCAGTTGTAGAGCACTGGCTGGAATGAGAAATAGCCCTATAGGACCACCAACAGGAATCAATCCTAGATCGACTGCGTATTAAACTATGTCCTAGCCTGCATGGGATTAGGCGATTAAAATATTAATGGCAATTTTTATGTATATATATATAAAAAAATAATGCTACAAAATGTTCTGAAGATGGAACCACAAAGGTGAGGGACCAAGTAACTTTGAGATGTATCCGGTTTAAAAGGCTAAGTTCTGTACTAATATTTAAAAAGGGACGCTGTAGCTACAGGGAGCAATGTATGTGTGGTCATGGAACATGTATGGAAACTAAATTTAGGTTCCTCCATTTTAATACAATGTGTTAATATGTATCCGATATCAGCAAGTTTAAGGAATAAAAAAGGACTTGATAAAATTAATAGTTTTAAAAGTTTTTGTAAAGTTTTCTAATAAGATACTTGCTTAAATTTATTGTTGATGAAAAGCCTTACAAATGAACCAGTAGACAAGTCTGATGTGTTATATATATATATAACTACTGTCTATATATTGTCTACTGGTTGTTCATTTGTAACAAATGTTCATATATATATATATATATATGTGTGTGTGTGTGTGTGTGTGTATGTGTATCTATATGTACATATATATGTATATGTATATATACATATATGCATATATATATATATATATATATATATATATATATATATATATATATATATATATATGGGTTATTTTAAAATTGTTAAAAGAAATAATTTCCTTTAACAAAGTGTAGGCCAAGTATTTCTTTTTTAAACCGTTTTAAATAAAAAATATAGGCCTACTCGTTTTATTTTATTATTTTTATTTGTGTGTGCGCGCGCTCGTTTGTAATGCTTTACTTAAAATATGGACCAGACGCTTTAAAAATACATGGACTAAAAATATTTTATTCAGGTGAAAAGAAAAAGAAAAAAAAAGGAAGTTTGCTATAGTTTTGAACTCGGTCAATCGTCAAATTTTATGGGTGGAAAGAGTACATGTATCTCCTCCATACAGGAGCTATGTAGAATAGCGTTCCCGTGCTACAAGCGGTAATTTAAGCACGTGTTGGCCATTCTTTGCTATTCACGCTACGCTAGTTCGCTTTGTTACTAATGGCCATTATGATAGACTTCTGCCTACCAGATGCGCGCGCATGCTGATACGTGACGTCACTTCCCTAAACACATGGCTTCTCCTATAACTTAAAGGAAACATGACACGAGACCATATTATAACTCATTTTAAAAGAAAAATGATATAAAAATAATATACAAATAACTTTATAACAATAAAAATACGTGTAGTTAACTTAAAATGAAGAAATTACGCTAATCAGTATCAAAGTACGATTTATGCATATTTCTTCGTGAGCGTTCGGAAAAAAAGGGAAGTGACGTCAGAGCCGCTGTACTCTTCCATTGTTGTTAACTGTTTATATATGGAGTAAGGGGCTTACGATCTTTTGTCTTAGTCCAACAGTGCCGTACTGCGCGGCCTTTGGGTGTAAAAATAAACAGTTTAAACGATCGGGATTGTCTTTTTATGGTTTTCCAAAGGATTGTATCCGAAGAAAGACGCGTGTATTTTATCGCAAAAGAAAAGATTGGACACCAACACCGCATAGTACTTTGGTGTCAGCCTATTTACAGCCCGAACGTTACCCGGAGACAAAAACAGTACTCGGTTGCGAATGCCGAGGTGTACATTGTACATATTTGGCACAAAGATACACCTCAGCATGATGTATTTATATATGTTAAAACAAAAATGTAGAATGTTTTATTTATTTATTTTTTTGGGAAAAAAAGAAGATTTTTCATGTTAGGGCTGTAGGCCTACATAACAAAATCTGTATTCACCGTCCGAAGAAGGAAACGTCAACAAGTAATTAAATATGGCATATACAAACATGGGATTTGGCATGAGGATACATCTCAGTACGATGTATTTAAAATATGTTTTTAAAAAACGTGTAGAAAACAATAATAATTTTAAATAATGTTTTTAATCTTCGGGCGGAATACGTCACAAAAACGTTCCTCATCGCCCGAAGCCCCAAAGCAACACGAAGTTCAATACAAAATAAACCACTACTGTCGGTGTCGAAATAACTATTATGTTTCATCCACGGGCTGACTTGAGAATCGGAGTGTTTGTTTTAGTTAATTGGTCCTTTCTTTCCGTGGCCTGCACATGCGATTCCTGATTGGCAGGTGTATATTGCAGGGTATCGACCAGGTAAGTGATTACCACGGTCTAGACATACGTACAAAATACGTGCCAGTTTTTTTAAGATCACAGGGTATTGTGGCGTAACCTATCGCGACTATAGTACAATGTAATGGACATTATCAGCCGCCCTGCTTCATTACTGTAAATAATGCTGTAAAACCCTTGATTAAGTAGACTTTCCCATATAAAATTACAAACTGACCAATTACGTAGTACCAAAGAAAAGAAAATTATCACTTGGGTATCGTGAGTGGTCGTTTTTACTCTAACGCACCCTACCAATAGGCCTAATAATATGCTACTTTTTTTATGAGAGAAAAATACTATAACCCCATTTCGTTCTATTGATGCAAATAGAAATATATTTAGTTTAAAAGTTGATTATACTCTCAAGTCATTTATGTTGTTTTACAAGCCAGGTTAAGCGCCTTGTCGTAAATTAGAGCGTTTGTTTACACTGTGCATACAGATTTCATTATGTACAGCCCGAACATAAAAAATGCGATATTTTCTATAAAAAAAACCCACCAAAAAATGTTTGTCCTACATTTATATTTTTTACATATTTAAATACATCATATCGAGGTGTATCTTTATGCTAAATATGAACAGTATACACCTCGGCATTAGCATCCGAGTTTTGGTTTTGTCTCCGGGTTACTTTCGGGCTCCGGGCTGTAAATTGGTCGACCGGTCTGGTCTGGCACCATGTTTCTCCACCCTCCGACTAGCTATCCGTTTTTTTTTCATCAGTATCACTGTTGTAAGTAAATGTGTGTCTTTCTTCATTTACTAACAGCTCATATTGATACGGCAAAACGTTTTGCGAACGAACACTCAATGTTTTGGTAAGCTGTGCAAGTCTTAGATTCTTTATGAGTGGTACGGACTAATGCTTTTAAGTGTAAGGCTTCAGATCAAGCGACGCATCTCTGACGTCACGGACCTCGTGATTGCCCTGCTCATTAAAGATCGGCAATTTCCGCTAAGAGCTCGTATCTGGGGTTCTTTTATGGAGATATTTTAAGTAATTAATTTTGTATAAATTTTTTTTTTAGGTGATTCAATTTATAATTAATTGTACATGGTTGGTGCCAAATATGGTTTACGTGACATGTTTCCTTTAAACTGATTTATACCATTATCTTTGTGTAGATGAAATACATTTTTAAAGTATTATATCTAAGGCCGTCTTGACTTTTTTCAAAGGCCGTTATGACTTTTTTAATTTGGCCGTTTTGACTTTTGTTAAGGGCCGTTTTGACTTTTTCACTTTGGCCGTTTTGACCAATTATTGTTAAGGCCGTTTAGTACTGGGGCCGTTATGACTACGATCCTTTTTTTCAGTATGAATCTGAAGAAGAAAAAAAATATCACGCTATGCTAAACGATTGTAGGAAAGAAAGAAACAGGAAAGAAAGAAACGGAAAAAAAGTAACAGGAAAAAAAGAAACGGAATGAAAGAAACACTACATTTTTACTAAAATTCCTTTTTTTTAAAAATGTATTTATATATAATATTTCCCAATTAACTTACCCAATTGAGTTTTAATTGTCATTGAGTCCTTGACCTATTCAATGGGTTCTTTAAATGTCTCAGTTATCATTTTCTTTAAGAAGCCATTCTCTAATTGACCCATTCAAAGGATAATCCCTTCTCTTTATGTCCCCCGAAGAAGCGCAAGAACAAGGGTCAGACTCGCCTCCAGAGGAGACTCAAATCCTTGTGCCAGGACCGTGTCAATGGTTACAAGTCCATTCCTGAGTTTTTGGGGTTATAGCTAAAACGGAACCGTGCCAAAACGCTTCCTATTACAGATATGGAACAACCGAATCATTATCTATCTCAACTTATGCAATCATTATATATGAGCTTAGGAGAGCTCATGCATGGGCTATGCCTGTTGAGTAATCCGTTTGTAAATTCAAGAAAACAAATGATATTTCTGTGTTGCAATTTGAGTTTATTGAATGATAGCCCGGTTCCCTTACTTGTCTGGAGACCGATGACTTAACCACAGCGCTACCGAGGTCGGTATATTAGGCATCAAAGTATGTACAAAGAGTGAAGTGTACCAATGTAAAAAAAAAAAAAAAAAATCAGACATAGAGGGGGCAGGGGAGGGGGAATGGGGTAGTAATGCACTTGGTGCTCTTAATTTACGTATTTACATCACGTTATAATCTATTAATATAGGAGAAGCCATGTGTTTAGGGAAGTGACGTCACGTATCAGCATGCGCGCGCATCTGGTAGGCAGAAGTCTATCATAATGGCCATTAGTAACAAAGCGAACTAGCGTAGCGTGAATAGCAAAGAATGGCCAACACGTGCTTAAATTACCGCTTGTAGCACGGGAACGCTATTCTACATAGCTACATGTACTCTTTCCACCCATACAATTTGACGATTGACCGAGTTCAAAAACTATAGCAAACTTCCTTTTTTTTCTTTTTTCTTTTCACCTGAATAAATATTTTTAGTCCATGTATTTTTAAAGCGTCTGGTCCATATTTCAAGTAAAGCATTACAAACGAGCGCGCGCACACACAAATAAAAATAATAAAATAAAACGAGTAGGCCTATATTTTTTATTTAAAACTGTTTAAAAGAAATAATTGGCCTACACTTTGTTAAAGGAAATTATTTCTTTTAACAATTTTAAATAACCCATATATATATATATATATATATATATATATATATATATATATATATATATATATATATATATATATATATATGCATATATGTATATATATATATATATGCATATATGTATATATACATATACATATATATGTACATATAGATACACATACATATATATATATATATATATATATATATGAACATTTGTTACAAATGAACAACCAGTAGACAATATATAGACAGTAGTTATATATATATATAACACATCAGACTTGTCTACTGGTTCATTTGTAAGGCTTTTCATCAACAATAAATTTAAGCAAGTATCTTATTAGAAAACTTTACAAAAACTTTAAAACTATTAATTTTATCAAGTCCTTTTTTATTCCTTAAACTTGCTGATATCGGATACATATTAACACATTGTATTAAAATGGAGGAACCTAAATTTAGTTTCCATACATGTTCCATGACCACACATACATTGCTCCCTCTAGCTACAGCATCCCTTTTTAAATATTAGTACAGAACTTAGCCTTTTAAACCGGATACATCTCAAAGTTACTTGGTCCCTCACCTTTGTGGTTCCATCTTCAGAACATTTTGTAGCATTATTTTTTTATATATATATACATAAAAATTGCCATTAATATTTTAATCACCTAATCCCATGCAGGCCAGGACATAGTTTAATATGCAGTCGATCTAGGATTGATTCCTGTTGGTGGTCCTATAGGGCTATTTCTCATTCCAGCCAGTGCTCTACAACTGGTGTAACAAATGCTACACTATTTATTATCCTGTCTGTGGGCTGATGCATATAAAAGATCCCTTATTGTTAATCGGAAAGAGTAATCCATTATGTGACAGCAGCAGGTTTTCCTCCCTAATATTATCTGTGTGATCCCTAAACATGTCCGACTCTATATATCCGTAATTAAAATGACTTGAGTGCATTGTTAAATAAAAGATTCCTTCCTTTCAAATCTAAAACAGTGTCAGTTACCTTTGACAAGAGGCACAGTTTCAAAGGCTATCACTTTCAACCTGATTAATAAACCAGTTAAAACAACAAATTACTGTAAAAATGGTAACAATACAATGTTTTAATGTAAGACACACATTAACACAATGCAAATATCATTTGATCATTGGTTTATAATGATAATAGAAAAAGAAAATAATAAATATGTGTTGTCTACTGTTTCTCGATATAATTTTATTGATTTTGTAAAGTCTGTTTTTATTAGAAAATCGAGATCCTGGTAAAAAAAGATTAAATCCAAGTGTTATCAATGTCATCATCACATACTGAATAGCCCCAATCATATTGCATATGGTAGTTTGGAAAGTCAGTGTGTTATCAATGTCATCATCACATACTGAATAGCCCCAATAATATTGCATATGGTAGTTTGGAAAGTCAGTGTGTTATCAATGTCATCATCACATACTGAATAGCCCCAATAATATTGCACATGGTAGTTTTGGAAAGTCAGTGAAAAAAGTTCTGGTATCCCTCTTATGCACAGAAACATGAGATACTGTAGAAAAGAATCGCTGAATCTGATACCAGTGTTCTCCTTAGCATCCCTTAATTCACCCTAAAACTTAAACGCCCTTAATTCATCGTGAAAGGCCCATTTTTCATCCAAGAGTTGCCAGTTCTCTTTTTGTCCATAAACAGGGATCACTGATACCTAGGAAAAAAAAATAAGAAAATTGGTAAATTTTCTATGATATATAAGTATGAAAGTTTTATATTGTGTATATTGAATATTATTGAAATATTTGAATACACATAAATGTATTTGTGAAGACATATTGACATCTGTCACTGATTACAATAATACTTATAAATACAATCAGCTCCCCTTTTCTTTCTTTATTTCCTGCAAACAAATTCAGATAACTTATATAATAAATGCATGTAACATAATTTATGTTTTAAATAAAATATAATGGCTATCACCAACTTGTGGATCAATATCCAGTTTTATTATTAGTATTTATTTATTTTTAATCCCAAACAAATGATTTCATACACCTGATATCCCACCCTGAAATGTTTATACCTTTTATTTTATTATTAAAAAATCAACTTACACATTACAAATACACCTGTGGATCACTTCTTCAATAAAAAAAGTAAAACATTATAATTAACATATAATATAATTAATAAATGGAAATATTTCACAACCATTTTCATATGAAACAATATATATATGCTTGATTGCACACACACACACACGTACACACACACAGCTCCCTGTTATTTAATTAAAAAATATAAATACTCCAGCCACCTACATATTTTATGGCATAATACAATATAAAATATATTCAGATTTTTGTTTTACCCACTATAATGGATCTGTCAATACAAACAAAAAGTTACATAAAACGTTGTTTGTCGATTGACTGGGTAGGCCTACTGTTCACAGGGTAACTTTGTTTCCATGTCAGTTTGGTGGGGGCTTTTATTATTATTATTTTTTTTTTTATTATCTTTTCAATTTTCATTTCAATAAATACTGACGTGTATTAGTATTACGAATGAATAACATACAACAAACCTTGTATAAAATGACGATCTCCGTTGTGGGATGGGCAAAGTTGATTGTTGTCAGCTTTAACTGTTCAACGTTTCGCTTCCACTGTATTTGATGAAACTAATTTCATAATCCTTACTACAGTGACTTGTGCATCTAACAACAACGTATGAAATTACCATGACAAAATACCATTCATCAAAACTAGTCTACACTGATTTAATTGACGGAAAAACATTCGATTGTTCATTACTACTAATGCCAGTATTGTCAACTGGTTTCTTGCCTACCAGCGCTCACGCGGTACCACGTGATCAAAACATGTGACGTCACCGTGGCTTCTCCTATTAGTAGTAACATTACATAAACAGTGTGGCCAATCTACGTCATCAAAATGGAAAGACTTCCGAATTCCCCCCCCCCCCCCAACCCCTATTCATCGCTCTGAACCCTAACCCTAATCCTGAAATTAAAAATAAGATAAGTTATATATATATTTATATATGGTGCCGTTTTAGCTATGATAGGTTCCGTTTTCGCCAACAAAAATGGTTCCGTTTTCGCCAAAGAAAATGGTTCCGTTTTGGCCTGTACCCAGTTTTTGCATGGAGTCGGACACAACATTCGCATTACCAAGTGCTTATGACCTAAATTATACAAAGAAATTCATATATGAGAATAAAATTGTCAACAAAGTATGAAACAAAACTGTTTCTTTCTTTCCGTTTCTTTTTTTCCTGTTTCTTTTTTTTCTAGCCAAAATTGTTTCTTTCTTTCCTGTTTCTTTTTTTTCCTGTTTCTTTCTTTCCGTTTACCATGCTAAACTGCTTTACATTTGAACAATTGTTTGTAGTTATATAACGGCTTTGTATTAGTAATTCGGATTCTGTTTTTTATATAATATGTATGTATAGTGATACGAGTTTTTATACTTTTGTGATTTTGATTTACTAGTTAAGGAAGATTGGATATATTGTTTAGAATAAAGTATATTCAATTGCCTTCTGGGTACCGGAAGTTTATCCGGTAGACGCTATCACAAAATGGCAGAATTTTGCACGTATTTCTAATATTTAATCGGATGACATCTGTATTAGCGTGGACTTCTCATGCATATTTAGATTAGGTTTGTTGCAAACTAAGTTTAAAACATGCCTTCAAATATATATATTTTCTAAAAGGTATTGATTTTAAAGGAAGTTCGAAAAATGATGCAGGGATTGAAATTCCCGGCAAAAGCATTGCACTATCGGTTTGTCAAGCGGATCTAGTCTTATTAATTCAAGTGGAGCATTATGATGTATTATTGACATAACACAATTTGTACACAAATGGCAGGAGTGGTAATATTAAATTGTATTTTTAGAGGACATTTATTATTTTCCTAATGATTGGCATTCCAAAACCACTTTATTTTGATCCTGTGATCCATCACGCCAGAAATAAGTGAATCATTGTGTATCAATGAGAGCCCAAACAAGTAAATGCTAAATTAGGTAGAGTATCATTAAATAGAAATTTATAAAATATTTACCTGTCTGTTTAAAGGGACACACCCTAGTTTCAACCCGTGAAAATTAACACTTAAGTTTAGTTAATCTACAAACCTGCAACACATTTGGATAAAGTTACAATTGAGTGAAACGTGTGTGTGACTTTGAAATGGTGAAATACCTTCTAAAATAGATTAAAACTCAACTCCATAACTGTTACTTCTCAGACGCACGTGCGTTTTTAAAAATATGAGAAATGCATTTTGTGATATTGAAAACACCAGGATGACCAAAAACACTTCGAATGTACGGAAATTGATAATCTGAACAATAAAATCTAAGTAAAGTATGATTTAAGTTATCAAAAACGGTTATAATAGTCAAAAATATGCGTTAGTGTTTAAAAACTAGGGTATGTCCCTTTAATATGAAAGACATTATCGATGAAAACTAGTTATATTTTATTTCCAACACTACTTTAGTACAAAAGATGTTCAGATACGACTACCTTAATTTTGTGGAGAATGAAAAACATTTATAATTTTATTTTCTTTTTTTCTTTCCTTTCAGTACAATGTTCCTGTACAATTTAACTCTTCAGAGGGCTACTGGAATTGTTTCTGCAATCCATGGCAACTTCTCAGGAACGCGATTACAGGAGATTGTGGTGTCTCGAGGGAAGACCCTGGACTTATTACGACATGATCCAAACACTGGCAAAATCTACCCCATTCTCTCTGTCGAGGTGTTCGGAGTTATTCGAGCCATCATGCCATTCAGACTTACCGGTGGTTCAAAAGGTTTTTAAAAAATTATTTGTACTTGTGTATTGAATTTTGGGTAGATGCTAAAATTTGGAACAGTTTTTAAACGAAACAGGAATGTACAATCAAACAAAGAATATTCTTATGAAATAGATAATAGTTGCGCATAACTAGTAGAATGTGATCTCTAAATGTTGAGTAAAGTGTCTCCAAGTGAAGTAGTAAACTTACCTTATTTTGACAATGACCATCATTACAATATTTACACTGTCCACCAATAAAAGTTTTACAGAAACAAATGTACACAATGTAAATCAAATTCACCTTCCAATACTGACAGTGTAAATTGACAACACTTATGCGCATGGTTTGCTTCTAGGTTTGTTTTTTTGTAATACAGTGATGGACTTGAGACATAACAGACACTCCTTAAATATATCATTTTTATTTTCCATTTCAGACTTCATAATTGTTGGTAGTGATTCTGGACGTATTGTAATTCTTGAGTATATTCCTGCTAAAAATACCTTCGAGAAGGTAGGTTATTGATGTTATTCATTATTTTACTTTTATTTTATGAGAGTCAGTGACTCATTCATAGCTATAATCAGTACTATTCACTGAATTTTGTTACAAGTAATTTTGATACACAAAGATGAAACAGTAAAAATGCATTGGAATTCTGCATAAAATTAAAGATTTTAGCCAAGGAGAAGGAAAAGTTAGTTGGAAGCTTTACTGATCAGTGCTGAATATTGATGACTACACTTGAATATTACAGGTTCATCAAGAAACATTTGGTAAAAGTGGATGTCGACGTATTGTACCTGGTCAGTTTTTGGCTGTCGATCCCAAAGGCAGAGCTGTTATGGTTGGTGAGTGTAGGCTTCCCTTCTAAAGTTACTGACTAGTGCTACCTTGTAAAGTGTTCCTTCGCACTTAATTTTTTTAAACTTTTACATTCATTTGTGATGGTTGGAAACTTGACAAAAGTAGACAAAAAGTTGATACCTTATTTCTAAAATTTTATATAATGAAATCCCTGTAAATCTGGGCCGGATACCCCTTAAAACCAGACTTGGTCCTGTGGGTGTTCGACTTAGAGGACTTTCACTGTATTTGCTGTTCTCCTGCACCAATACCAATAAGTTTTAAAGACTATAATTAGCATAAATTATACACAGCAGCTGTATGACAATCTTACTGAATATTCTCACCCTTTTTTTTTTTTTACAGGAGCGGTAGAGAAACAGAAACTGGTGTACATTTTGAACCGAGACGCTCAAGCACGGCTGACTATCTCGTCTCCTCTGGAGGCTCACAAATCTAACACACTTGTCTACCACATGGTCGGAGTCGATGTCGGCTTTGAGAATCCAACGTTTGCCTGCCTGGAGATCGATTATGAGGTAATTGAGGTGGGGGGATATGATGTTTGCTGCAAATTGAAAATCCTTTGGTTAATGTTTTTTTTCTAGCAATAATTGGTTTTGTTTTCTTTTTTTGTCGCAGTGTATATGTTTGGGTATTGCCTTCAGCAAACCAAAATTATTAGCAAGTTAGCAACAGACTTTGTTTTTTTTATTATTTATAGAATTAAAAGCAAAAATGTCAATTAACCTGTTGATTTATGTGCTGTTTTCCATATTGTCAAATTAACATTTTATGTCTGCTTAAATACACTTAACGGACTGAGCCATTTTCGTAATGGCGGCATGTCATTTGGTCCACAACATAATTAACGGAACAGAACGCTGCTTTGTATGGGGTTAATATTTGTGTTCAGCTAGTAATTGTTTCGTTTGTGTGTTAGGAGTCTGACAGCGATCACACTGGCGACGCGGCACAGCGAACACAGCAGCTGTTGACCTACTACGAGTTGGATCTTGGTCTTAACCACGTCGTAAGGAAGTACTCGGAACAACTCGAGGAGCATGCCAACTTCCTGATATCAGGTTTGTTGGGTTTTTTGTTTGTTTTTATCACAGAGCCAGTTACAGGGAAGAAGGGGATAATGTTAAAAATAAGTTACAAATTATGTGCTTAAGTGATGTTATAAAACCACTTAAATTTTAACTTTGATATTCTGATGTAGAAATTAATTCTAGCCATGTAGCCTTAATCCTGAAGGAAAAAACTTAGTTCATTTTTAGCGAAAACAGTTTATGGTAATGAATGTTGGCTGAAAATGAAGGATGGAAATGTTTCATTTATCAGTGCTAACACATTTTATTTATGGTTATATGGCGTCTGACATATTGTTAAGGACCACAGATATTGAGGGACAAAACCAGCTGTCAGCACTTTATGGGCTGCTCTTTTAGATTAGCAGCAAGGGATCTTTTATATGCACCATCTCACAGACAGGGTAGTACATAACACAGCCTTTATATACCAGTCGTGCACTGGCTGGAACGAGAAATAGCCAAAGTCCACACTGCCATGGCTTTAGTAAGTCAACTGTAGTTAGACTGCCTTAAACGGATGTTGTGGTAGTTATTACATTATTCAAGCTCTTACTTTTGTGGTCTTTTAAATCATTTTTGGTATCCTAAATCTCTAAAAAAAAATTAGGGTGGTGGTGGGTGGTTTTTCCTTTTGGTTGTTGGATTTTAATGACATAGTTGTTAACATTTTACATGCATCACTCCCATTGGGCTATTTCTCGCTCCAGCCAGTGCACCACGGTTGGTACATCAAAGGCTGTGGTATGTGCTAGCCTGTCTGTGGGATGGTGCATATAAAACATCCCTTGCTGCTAATCAAAAAGAGTAGCCCATGAAGTGGTGACAGCGGGTTTCCTCCCTAAATATCTGTCTGGTCCTTAACCATATGTCTTATGCCATATAACGGTCCTTAACCATATGTCTTATGCCATATAACCGTAAATAAAAAATGTGTCGAGTGCATCATTAAATAAACCATTTCCTTCCACTCTGTTGCTTGTACTAACTGAATGCTTGTATTGCCAGTGCCTGGAGGGAATGATGGACCTAGTGGTGTACTCATTTGCTCTGAGAACTATGTGACGTACAAAAACCTGGGTGATCAGCCAGACATCAGATGCCCTATTCCCAGAAGAAGGGTTCGTATACAGTTTGTCTTATCAATAAATATACACACACATCTTGTAATTATTAGTACGTGACAATCCTGTTTCATTTGCTGAAATATTCTGTCACTTTTATTCATGGTGGCAAAAAGTGCATTAAAGCTGCTTTCATTTCACACACTATATTATTGACATAGTTTGTACATTTTAACATTTTATTTCTGCCATTTTTGCTAAATTAATATCTGCTGAATAATCATTTAAAAACCTTTCCTATCACTCTGTAAGCCTTTTTGTTTATTTTGAATTGAAGACATTTACTTTAATATTACATTTCCATGACATAGTTATCTGCATTGTATTTCCATATTTATATTACAAACATTCAGTATATATGGGTAGTGGGAAAGTTTATTTTCTATGTTTGTAAAACTTGAGAGGTACATGTAAATATATTGTTCTTTTTTTGTTTGTTTTAGTACGATCTTGATGATCCAGAGAGGGGAATGATATTTGTTTGTAGTGCTACACACAAAACCAAGGTAAGAATAATGCTATTTGTCAGCTTGTGAAGTTTCTTACCATACCTTACTCATGAACTTGTCTTTAAGGTTAGCTCTGGCACTCGCCAAATTTTGCCAGCTGAAAATTTTAAAAACAATTGGCAAGTGGTAATTAAAAAAATTACAATGTAATGCTATTTTGTTAGAAAATAACTAGGTTTCTGTTGTTATTGAAGTTCAGTAGATAATTTGGCAAAATTGTCTGCTTACCCAGAACTAACCCTGAGCAGGCCTCGAATTTGTCAAATAAGAAGGCACGGTCATTGGACCTTAACCAGTGGAGATTCTTTAGAGCATTATGGACAAAAAGGTAAGACACCAAGGCAAATTTCAACAAGTGTATTAATATAACACAACAGCACCCACTCAGATAAGTGTGAATAGTTTCATATTTTTGTAATAAAACCAACTAGGGAGTTGTGTTTGTTTGTAATGATCATGCAAAATAAAGTACAGCCCGTTTGGCCATAAGATTTTGATTAATATTCAGGTGCTGGAGCATATGGCTTAGGGCACTGCGTCAATTTGCTGCATAGCTGCTGTTAAATTAAGATTTTAAACTAGAATTTAGTATGCTAAGAAAACTATAACAGATTCTGCTTAATAAAGTTTAAATTAACTACAAGTAGTCCTTAGTCCAAGACACAGAGTAACTGAACCTTGTTTTCAAATATATCTTCGCAATGGCAACATCATGTGTTAAAAGTAACAATACGTTCAAATGTGTAAAGATATTGCACAACTATAGACTTTTATATATCCATTGTTTACATAATTAACCCATTGATTGTCTCGTTAAATGTTTACATTTTATTTATGTTTCAGTCAATGTTTTTCTTCTTGGCACAAACAGAACAAGGAGATATCTTCAAAATTACATTAGAAACTGACGAAGACATGGTGAGTATTCTTATATGTGGGAGTAAAATTTGAATCATATTCATAACTGAATGGTTGATAATAAAGGTAGAATGATGGTTGATGTGGGGTGATCTCAATATTCCACTTGCACCATCTTCTTCCAACTGACTCCAAGAGAGTGAACTGATTAGCTTTGTAACAAATATTTTAAAGCTTGTAAAATATCCCCAAAATTTGTTTGTTCTAATGAAAGAATATTGGATATGGATATGCATGATTTTTTAATAATATTTTTTTTTAACAAAATAATGCATATATTTATATATGAACCTATGTTTTTTTTTCAAACTTGACAGTAGTGTTGTTTGTGTTTCCAGGTGACCGAGATTCGACTGAAATATTTTGACACTGTTCCTGTGGCTGTCAGTATGTGTGTTCTCAAGTCTGGATTCTTGTTCCTAGCTGCTGAGTTCGGAAACCAGTGAGTTGGAACATTACCCCAGGCAGTCACTTTCTAATATCTTATAAATCTATAGACATACATTTTGTCAAATCATTGTCCATGGCTCTGATAACTACCATACTGTCGTGACCATTATAAAAACTTTTTTTTTAATAAACGGTAATATCAGGGGTGATTTTTGTGTGTAGTAGAGATACTCATTAAATGTTTTCTATATCACATTGTGGAATATATCTTTTGAGCGATAATTCTCTTATCTGATTAAAAAAAAAGATGGATTTTACTGAATAACTAAGCAAGCATTAAAGATGTTCAGTTACTTTTTAAAATGACATGAGATTTTTTAAAACTAAAGATGACAATTACTCTATTTCAGTAACCTGTATCAGATAGCTCACCTTGGAGACGATGATGGGGAGCCGTATTTCAGCAGTGCTCTGCCCTTAGAGGAGGGAGATACTTTCCTGTTTGCGCCGCGACCACTGAAGAACCTAGTGTCTGTAGATGAAATGGACAGCTTGTCTCCCATTATGTACACACAGGTAACTAGTAATAGAACATAACTTGTATTAGGTGTTAGATCATTCATCTGCAGTGCTGTGGGTGCCTGTTGTTAAGACTTGGTTCAGGGCTTCTAGAATTTTTATAAAATCCACTAGTCATGGGATCAGTGATTTTAAAAATGTACTAGCCACGATTAAAAATTCACTAGCCCTACTTGAAAGTTAATAAAATTTTACTAAATAACAGTAATAACCAGATATGTCGCCCAAAAGGGGGAGATAGGACTTGGAAACGGGGTGGTTGAGGCAGGATATTTATATTTACAAAATCAACGTAACTGCAACATTTGACTTCTTTTTCTTTCACTAGCCTTCGGGCATGGCCATAGTAGTTATTTACTAGCCCAACATTGAATATCACTAGCCATGTGAGTGGGGCTACCATAATCTAGAAGCCCTGTGGGTTATATCAGTTAAACCATTGCTCTTTGGTTTCCTTTTCTTTTTTTGTTTTTCTTTATATGCTTTTACATTTTATTTCCACTTCTCACAAACTGTATGTCTTACGTTAGTGAAACTTGGTTTTGAGTTCCATTAAAAATGTAATTCAATTTAATTGAACTTAGTTTTTTAATTTTAATTTTTGAAGAATTTTTTTTTAACATGCATTAGGATGGACATCTATGGATGCAACTATTGGTGACATGGAGCAAGTTACGGTGGCTGGTATTACAAAAACTTAACACATGACAATTTGTAGCTAAATGCATGTAAAAGCCTCTTGTTGATCTGGTGAAAACTGGTTTCTTGAACATTTACCAATAACTAAAGTTGGAGAAAATATCTTAGCATTTTAATTTGCTTTTCTAATTTGATAATGTGTCCCTTTTTTTCCAATTTAAATTACAGTTGTTGGAATTCTATCTGTATTTTTTGCAGATTGCTGACTTGGCAAATGAAGACACGCCCCAGATTTACACACTATGTGGGCGTGGCCCCAGATCTTCACTGAGAATTTTGAGACATGGGCTGGAGGTAAACATTGCAGACCTTCCTCCATTTGCATGACATTTTTTATCTTGTGAACAAAATTTCATGATTTTGAAATGTTTATAAAGTCATCTTTTATACCAGAATGTGAATTTTCAACTTTTGTATTTTTTAAAATTATTCTTAATAAAAAAAAAATTGTATGTGTGCCGAAAATAGTTTTCGTTGACTGATCTGAAGTTTAACTATGGTATAGAGGTTTTTTTCTCACGTTTTAGCTTCTCATTTTAAATATTTGATATCACATCCCTGTTTATATGACATGACCTGAAATGGGTAACACATCAAATTTAAATGTTAAAACCCTGTATCTGTTTCCCTGTGGGTTTTGGTATTTGGTGGAGAGATTTGTTGTTGTTTATCATCTAAACATGTTATTTTGACAGGTTTCTGAGATGGCTGTGTCCGAGCTGCCCGGTAACCCCAACGCAGTATGGACAGTGAAGAAAAGAACTGATGGTGAGATTTCTTAACTTAAAAAATAGATTGTCATCATATTTTACTTCTTAAATCGATGATAATCATGTACAATATAATTTTGTGATAATATCAATGCAGGTTCAAGCATGCTGTACTGGATCCGTGTTTAATTAGTATTTTGGGGATGTTTCATGTTGAAACTAGAATTTTCTGCAAGTTGTTTGAGATAAGTTACAAGGTATGAGCTTGGCCAAACTGAGTTTATTTTCAGATTCTGAACTTTTTACTGTTTCACAAGTCTTTAGCACAATCCGAATTAACAGGGATGGGACCTGGGACAGACATGCTCGAAACCTTAGTGGTATATGAGCATGTAAAAAGAGTCTGCTCCACTCCGAATTCACATTTACTGAATTTTTCACTTGAATATAATTAATTAATAGCTGCTGAACAAACCAATCAAAATTTGTGGATACAATTGTCTGTACACTATGGTGTACTTGCTGTGTTTAGTAATGTTAACAAGTCGTTTGCAAAAAAAACCCCTCAAATGTTTCACTACATATACAAAACAAAACTTTTTTATGTTATATTTTTATGATGGAATATAACTATAAAAGCTAGGTATGTAAATTGTATACTAAATGCACGAACCATCTGTGGCAAACATTGTTTGGAGAGTACAGGGCGTCTGTGGTCAATATCTTCTAGAAAGGGTTAATAATATTTACATGCTTAATGGAACAATATTTTTATTGTGATATGGCCAAGGAAACCCTTTTTAAAAATAATAATGTTCTGCAAACCAGACTGGCAATTTTGGTGACATGTCTTGAGTCAGAGTATGACAAATATTTTGAAAAGTCACTAGCCACAGGGCTAGTGGGTTTGTGAAAACCACTAGCCCACCAAGATAAAGCACTAGCCCAAATTCCTGATCAATTATAACTGGATTTTTATAAAAAAAATTGTAACATTACACATTTACGAGTATAACAGTAAAATAAAACAAACATTTAAATCATGTTGTAACTTTCAGTTTTTTGTCGTGTTGTACGTTTGGTTTTTTGTCAAGTGTGATCCATCGGTTTTCGCGTTTGCCCTCCCCCAGGGAAAAAATAATTGAGCAAACTCATGGTTGATATCTAAACCCCCTATCAAAATAATTAAATTTAAATGAGGGTACGACAGTGTGACACACGGTAATAGATGGTTCAGTGTATTCGGTAGTAGGTTATACATTTAGGGCCCTACTATTTATGTCGCCAGGAACGGTGATGCCAATTGCTCAAATACTGGGCATTATCCCGTGTCAGACCGATATCAAAAGAATATAACGGCAACATCTAATCCGTTGTTAATTGATGAACAAAAAAGGTATCATCTTGTATCGGCAGCTGTGACGCATTATCCAGACCGATACACAAATAGGTCAAGCAGAGTCATTGCATGTGCGTTACCATTAAAGTAAATTGTTTTCCTGATTGCCGATAACCACATGTCAGCGAAGTGTAAAATTAGAAAACAACAGGTAAATAAAACAAACACTGAAATTCAAAGCATGACCGGGGTTTACTTGATTGAGATTAACCTGTCGTCGCAATTGGTGATTTCCAAGTTCTTAAGTGCGAGATTTCCAAGTTCATATGTGCGAGATTAACTACCACGTGACGTGTCCAACCAATCAAAACACGCATGTCATTAAACTTATTTCCTGTGCCAGAAACTTGAAAGGGAAAAGTAAACAATGCATGCTGTAACTGTGGCGATGTAGAGATAGCATGTTACTGCAGTTTGCAGACCTAGTTCAAGTGGATTATCATTATATACTGATTGCGTTGTTGATATTATTCGATGACAAACGTCACAATCAAATTTATTAAACGAAATTTCAGCCGAGAGAAAAATAAAAAACCACCAAAAAAACACGATCGAGCGATAAGGAGGGGGGTGGAAACCACTAGCCCTGCGGGCTAGTGGTTTGGCTGTTCTCACTAGCCCGAACTTAAAAACCACTAGCCACGGGCGTCGGGCTAGCGGATTTGTCGAACTCTGCTTGAGTTTATCCCAAAGAAATCATGAATATGAATTAGGTATTTAATTCAAAATATCATTTAAGAAACTAATTAACTGGTGATGATTGAGAGTGTACATACAGCAGATGCTTTGTTGAAGAGTATTTACTTCCTCCAGCTCCGTTTTCTGTGATAATTTTGTCTTTAGATTTCCAATTCAGTATGGGGCAAGATCAGCTTAGTGGAAAAGTTCTTGTCCAAAGTGTGGTAGGTCCCGCTTCCCCCAACCCACCCACCACAGTCCTTGGGCTTTGCTGTTTGAGAAAGCACATTAAAAAAAAACCTACTTTGTATAGAAGTAGGTTTCCATTTACACACTAGACCAAGTGTCGAAAAAGCAACAGAGTTCAACATGTTAACTTCCAACTAAATTCTTATGCCATTCCTTTACTACTTAGAGGTAGGGGTGGAGTGTCTTGTTTTCATCCATCTGTGTTTTGTTTGATGACTTTGGCTCAGGTTTTTTCTGTTTGATGAAGGCACTAATCAACACAGGCTGGTGGTATGGTCAAAACCCAACCCAGCCTATGTTCTTCTTTTCAGGAGCTGCTTGGACTCCCACGGACATTGTTTGAGGTTGGTGCACTCGTCAAGTTTCATGGCTCGCAACTTGATCACAAAGCCATGATCACAGAAAAAAACAGACAAGATGCTAGAACATCAGAAATAAATTGAAATAGAATTCTAAATGGATGGAGGGTTGGTGGGGAGGGGTTTTCCAAAAGTGTTTCATCGGCTAAGAGTTTAAGGTTTCGGGATAGTGTTTGATTTTGAAAAAAAAAGAGAAAGTAAAGAGTTTATTAAAGTCGCTTTAGATGTAATGGTATAATGAGGAATTGTTGGGCAGTAGTTTTTATTAGACACAGGCATGGAACTATTATCGTGCCTCAATACCACAGAGGTTTCGGGCACATCTGTACCAGGTCCGATCTCTTGCATGACCAGTAACCTGACCTGGGACAGATTTTTATTTGGAATATTAATTTTTGTGCACCATTCTATATGAATATTTTTTTCTTTCTATTTTTTCTAATTCTTTTTTTAAATTCTGCAACATCCATGATCAAATTGTGAAGGTCACCAGGCTTGATTTTAAAGGTTGCCAAAGACGATGGCAAATAATTTAGAAAATTGCTTTCCGACAAATGTAGAAGTGCTCAATTTTAGTCTAATGTAGACTGGTACTAAGCATTTTAAGGGATCAGGAGATGTTTAAGGGCAGACAATACATAAGAATTTGGAATATCATCTTGTGTAGTTTGAATTTGAAATTGAGTTTAATTAACAAATTAAAGTGATTCTGCATGGTAAAGAAGAAATTCATCAAAATAGGTCCATAAATTTGTATTGAAAGATTATAAACCTCCAAAATAAGTTTGTAATCGCCATCATATCAAAACATAAGCAGGGAACATTTTGTTAAGTATCGTGTCGTGATTCACCACACAAAATTCAGAGATTGCTACACAATTCTAAAACGTTAAATAGTAGTAGCTATTCAATTTTCAACAGATCACCAACAGTTGCTAATCAAAGTTTTAAAAACAAAATGTTCCCTAATGACATTCTACAGGATAGGATAATAATCCACAGGCATGGGGGAATTTTAATGTTTTTACGTGTTTTAGTCATTGGTTGTAGGGGAATTTTATTTTTTTAGTATCTTAGTCTTAGGTGAACATCTGGCTCTTATTAATGCATTTTCATGGTCAGTCTTGTTACTTGAAGCACTACCTGTGTGTGTGTCTGTGCTGTGAGGTTTGAGTTGCTAGCCAGACCTCTTGTCTATTTTCAGACGACTACGACTCGTACATCATCGTGTCCTTCGTGAACGCCACCCTTGTGCTGTCCATCGGAGAAACCGTTGAGGAAGTCACGGATTCCGGATTCTTAGGAACCACGCCCACCATCTCGTGTTCTCAGTTGGGAGATGATGCTCTGGTACAGGTAAGAAGCTTTAACATGTAAAATTCGAATGGAAAAATTAAGACAGAAAAGTAGTCTTTCTTCCCGAGACAAAATAGTCCATAGATTCTGATCCCCACCAGTGCACCACAACTGATATATCATAGGCCATGGTATGTGCTATCCTGTCTGAGATGGCGCATATAAAAGATCACTTGCTATTAATAGAAGAATGTTGCATGTTTTCTCTCTTGACGATATGAAAATTACCAAATGTTTGACATCCAATAGCCAATGGATAAATGAATGTGCGGTAGTGTTGTTAAAAAAAACCCCTTTAAATAGGGTATAGAAGGCAACCCCTATTTTTAAATTTTAAATTGGATAAGATATGATTTAACTGCTTGCTGCACAAAAAGGAAATGAGCTTAGTTTTATTTAAATATTTGAAAGTTTTTCTTCTGTTTGCATAAATTACCATGCACATTTTTGTCTAATCTAGAATATATACATTAATATTTGATACAGTAAAGAGATTATTTACCATACCTAAGATTCTCTGTGTATGTTTGCTATTTATTTTTCTGTTTGAAAAATGAATAACACAATTCTTGACATTTTGCTAAATTTGCCATGTTCGTTCATCTGACTGCATTCTGATTTTTGTTTTTCTGTATACTTAGATTTATCCAGATGGTATTCGTCATATCAGAGCTGACAAGCGTGTGAATGAGTGGAAAACCCCGGGAAAGAAGAACATCGTGAAGTGTGCTGTCAATCAGCGACAGGTTGTTATCGCCCTCACTGGCGGAGAACTTGTCTACTTCGAGATGGACCCAGTATGTTCCGCAGCTTCGTCTCTTGTTATATATATATATATTTTTTTTATATATGTGTATATATATATATATATATAGCCAGTGCCATGAAAATTTATTTCACGTGAGTGTGTGTCTGTGTGTGAGACGTTTAATCATGCTCATATACCACAGAGGTTTCGAGCATGTCCGTCCAGGGTTCCGCCTCAGGATAGCCAAAAACCCAACCCGGAATGTGCAGAATTTTCATTAGTTATGCAGTAGGTGACCATTTTTAGTCACTGCTGCTGCTGCTTTTTAATATAATGATGTGCAAGTTCAGGTATAATACCTTAACTTGCACATCATTGCAGTCGGGATATATAACCATCTTCCTTTCTCGAGCAAATTCCTATTTTCTAATTTAATGAACACACTGCAGTTAGCACTGCATTTGAAATTGCAATGATACAATCAATTTTGTTGAGTAATTTTGCCCTGAAAATGATCATTGAATAAAATGTATGATGCCGGGGATTGTATTGAATCTGATATCAGCTGTATAGTATGCAGACATGATGTATCTTGTCCGTGTTTCACCTGATAACCTGTGATTACAACTTGGCTTTCTGATCTGCGTACTCGTACTTAATTACATAACTTGTTTGTTTTTAAAACTATTCTATGTAAACATGTATCACGTTTATTTTTCACGGTAGTATGTTGAAACCAAGACTTGTGTGTTAAGTAGTTTTAGAACCATTGCATATATTTTAATTTTTATGAGTTAGAAAAAAACAAAAATAAGAATGTTACTAAGCAAAAAAAAGTCTACTTTGACTTAGAAAAAATATTCCAATTTTAAAAGTGATAACCTTTCATTGTACCCTTATATAATGTGCCCTTAATTAAATTGTTAATGTCAATTTGTCTTCAAAATCGTGTCAAATGTACATTTAGATATACCCACATAAGTCTTCACCAGAAAAGGTAATGGATCATTTGCGTTCACCTCAAGTCTTGCAGAATTTATCACCTTGCAGTATATTTTTAAATAACTTAACATTTGAAAATTTGTGTCTATGCAGACATGACGTGCTTACAACTTGGCTTTCTGATCTGCGTACTTATATTTACTACATAACTTGTTTGTTTTTTAAACTATTCATTTAAAATCACATTCATTATGTCCTCACGGCAGTACATTTTTAAATAACATTCATTTAAGTTTCATATGATTGGTTGTCTAGCATTTCAAGAAGGATCTTGAGCTTGCCTTGAATATTGTTAAGATATCATTATTGATATCTACAGTTTATAACTTTAAGAACAGCATGAGACTCAGAATTTTCAAGAATGTAAATATGTATAATGTGAAATGTTTGTTTGTAGACTGGCCAGCTGAATGAGTACACTGAACGTAAGGAGATGTCTGGTGACGTCGTGTGTATGGCACTGGGTCGAGTCCCCACCGGAGAGCAGAGGTCTCGCTTCCTGGCAGTCGGATTGTCTGACAACACAGTCAGAATTATCTCCCTTGATCCTACCGTAAGTCTTCGATAAAGGTGCGACCAGCCTCGGTTGGCGTCGTGGTAGGCCATCGGTCTACAGGCTGGTAGGTACTGGGTTTGGATCCTAGTCGAGGCATGGGATTTTTAATCCGGATACCGACTCCAAACCCTGAGTGAGTGCTCTGCAAGGCTCAATGGGTAGGTGTAAACCACTTGCACCGACCAGTGATCCATAACTGGTTCAACAAAGGCCATGGTTTGTGCTATCCTGCCTGTGGGAAGCGCTAATAAAAGATCCCTTGCTGCTAATCGGAAGAGTAGCCCATGTAGTGGCGACAGCGAGTTTTCTCTCAAAATCTGTGTGGTCCTTAACCATATGTCTGACGCCATATAACCATAAATAAAATGTGTTCAGTGCGTCGTTAAATAAAACCTTTCTTTCTTTCTTTCTTTCGATAAAGGTGCATGGCAGGGATTGATCTTTTAGCTTTTTGTCTTTTGTGCGTGAAAAACAGTTTTCAAATAGACTGGATTTAATTAGACATGCTGACAATACAACTTTATTTGATAATATTTTTTCAACTTTTTTAAAAGATCGTTTCAGAATTTAATTTTTTATGGGTACTTGAGAATAATATGCAAGACTTTTGATGTAGTTTATGTACTCTATTGTAGACATGATGTTTCTTATCCGTGTTTCACCTGAAATGTTGTGATTATAACTTGGTGTACTGATGTGCATATGCTACCAACTGATTACAGCATTGTTATATTATAATGCATATGTTAGAATGGTGATTCCCACAAATATACACTGTATTGAAATAATAATTTTTTTTTTTACAGAAAATCTAATCTGCAATAAATTAGTTCTCGGACTGCGTCGCATAACCCAGTATGGTTTTTTTAATAACAATTGATCTGGCTGTGGTATCTTTCTCAAGTATTGCAGAAATTAAAAGAAATCTCTAACTAACTTATGAAGTTGTTTGTTTGTTCTCTAATTAATATTTTGTATTTCAGGATTGTCTTTCTCCACTAAGTATGCAGGCTCTCCCAGCTCCACCGGAATCACTGTGTATTATTGAAATGGGTGGATCAGAATCTAAAGAAGAAACAGGGGAGCCAGGTTCACAAGGAGGGTTGTATCTGAACATTGGCCTTCAGGTGAGTACTATTGCATAAATGGGGATCCATGGTCACAAGTCGAAATTTTTTATGAGATAATTTTTGTATGTAACTTTAAAACTTTGTTAGTATGGAAATGATGACATTTATCCGTGTTTCACCTGAAGTTGTTTGTGATTATTACTACGATTCTGATCTGTACTAACATCTGAATATTAAAAGAACGTCATTTAGTAATGATTTTAGTCCACCTACATTTACAATCCATAGTTGATACAGGATTGCATACTTAGGGGGCATACTTGTGGTCGCAAGGCAAATCATAAGTTTTCCATTATATCTTATTAAATTTGTATTTAATATTTGTATGTGACATATAATAGGTTTTGAATTTTGTGAGTATTTATACTGTTCACAAAATCTCTTGTCCACTACTTGCATAGTTTGCAACATGATTTATATTTTTGCCAGTAAAGTCATTTGAGCAGTATGCAGTTGTGACTTGTGTTATTATTACTCTGTAGTTGTCTCATTCCAGCTAGTGCACCACGACTAGTATATAAAAGGCTGTGGTATGTGCTATCCTGTCTATGGGATGGTGCATATAAAAGATAACTTGCTACTAATGGAAAAATGTAGTGGGTTTCCTCTAAGACTTGTCAGAATTTAAAAAAATGACATCCAATAGCTGATGATTAATAAATCAATGTGCTCTGGTGGTGTCGTTAAACAAAACAACTTTACCTTTACTTGTGTGTGTAGTAGTGTTCACCTGAAGTGGAATGGGTCACACGGTTTTCTTTCCCAACCCAACCAGCACCTCACAACTGGTACATGGTAGGAAAGTGCGTAATTATAAAAGATACTGTTACTTTTTGGCTATATGGTTTTTTTCTTCTGTAAAGACCAAATGTTGACATATCCATGTGACTCCATATAGACGTAGTTTGAAATGTGCTCAGGTGTTAAATGTTCCTTACCTTTCCTAACAGAATGGTGTGGTGTTGAGAAATGTCAATGTCATAATTCTTGTATGTAACTGGATAACATTTGTTAGTACAGAAATGATGACATTTATCCGTGTTTCACCTGAAGCTGTTGGTGATTATTACTTCGATTCTGATCTGTACCAACATCTAAATATTAAATGCACATCTGAAGTCTTCTGAATGTTATTTAATAATGAGTTTAGTCCACCTACATTTACATTTCTTAGTTGATACAGGATTGCAGTTACAAGGCAAATCATAAGTTTTCCATTAGATCTTTTGAAATTCGTATTTAATATTTGCGTTTTTGAAGTTTTATGAGCGTGTTTATACTGTCATCCACTACTTTTATAGTTTGCAGAATGATTTACATTTTTTGGACAGTAAAGTCGTTTAAGCAGTATGGAGTTTGTGTCTTGTGTTATTATTACTCTATAGTTGTCCAGGGCACAATATTTCACGAGAACCATTGTTCTGTTTGCGTGTTGGTTACGCCACTTTAAAATCACGAGAACCATTGTTCTGTTTGCGTGTTGGTTAGGCAACTTTAAAATCATGAGAACCATTGTTCTGTTTGCACGTTGGTTACATAACTTTAAAATCACGAGAACCGCCAATCAGTTATGTGGTGAGCAATTACATTGTAACATTAAAAGTACCATATATCGGTAATGAAAGTGAAAATCAGTTTGTTTTTAAATACATTTGAACCATCATTGTAGCACAGAACCGTAGTGCAAGTGTTTTAGGATTAGGTAGGACTAACTCCTCGGTTACGAGAACTATATTCATGTAATCGAACAATCGGTTACCTAAGTAAAACTCAACTGACTTCTGGTTACCTAAGATTTTGAAATATTGTCCCCTGATTGTCTCGTTCCAGCCAGTGCAAACAGACTTAGTTTGAAATGTGCTCAGGTGTTAAATGTTTCTTCCTATCCTTTCCTAACAGAATGGTGTGTTGTTGAGGACTGTCAATGTCAATTCTTGTATGTACATATATGTAACTGGATAACTTTTGTTAGTACAGAAATGATGACATTTATCCGTGTTTCACCTGAAGCTATTAGTGATTACTACTTAGATTCTGATCTGTACCAACATCTAAATATTAAATGCACATCTGTAGTCTTCTGAATGTTATTTAATAATGAGTTTAGTCCACCTACATTTACTTTTCTTAGTTGATACACGATTGCAGTTACAAGGCAAATCATAAGCTTTCCATTAGATCTTTTGAAATTCATATTTAATATTTGCATGTGACATATAATATGTTTTTAAAGTTTTATGAGCGTGTTTATACTGTCATCCACTACTTTTATAGTTTGCAGCCTGATTTACATTTTTGTGGACAGTAAAGTCGTTTAAGCAGTATGGAGTTTCTGTCTTGTGTTATTATTACTCTATAGTTGTTCAGGGCACAATATTTCACGAGAACCATTGTTCTGTTTGCGTGTTAGTTATGCCACTTTAAAATCATGAGAACCATTGTTCTGTTTGCGTGTTGGTTAGGCAACTTTAAAATCACAAGAACCATTGTTCTGTTTGCATGTTGGTTACATAACTTTAAAATCACGAGAACCGCCAATCAGTTATGTGGTGAGCAATTACATTGTAATATTAAAAGGTACCATATATCGGTAATGAAAGTGAAAATCAGTTTGTTTTTAAATACATTTGAACCACCATTGTAGCACAGAACTGTAGTGCAAGTTTTCTAGGATTAGGTAGGACTAACTCCTCGGTTACGAGAACTATATTCACGTAATCGAACAATCGGTTACCTAAGTAAAACTCAACTGACTTCTGGTTACCTAAGATTTTGAAAAATTGTCCCGATTGTCTCGTTCCAGCCAGTGCAAACAGACTTAGTTTGAAATGTGCTCAGGTGTTAAATGTTTCTTCCTATCCTTTCCTAACAGAATGGTGTGTTGTTGAGGACTATCAATGTCAATTCTTGTATGTACATATATGTAACTGGATAACATTTGTTAGTACAGAAATGATGACATTTATCCGTGTTTCACCTGAAGTTGTTCGTGATTATTACTACGATTCTGATCTGTACTAACAGCTAAATATCTGTACTAACAGCTAAATATTAAATGCACATCTCAAGTCTTCTGAATGTTTAGTAATGACTTGAGTTAACCTACATTTACATTTCTTAGTTGATACAGGATTGCATACTGTTTTCCTTTACCTCTTTTGAAATTTTTATTTAATATTTGTATGTGACTGGTACACTGTAGGCCATGATATGTACTGTTCTGCCTGTGGGAAAGTACATGATTATAAAAGATACCTTGTTTCTTTTTAGTAGATGGCATGCCTTCCTGTCAATACCAAATGTCCACATAGATGTAGTTTAAAATGTGATTAAACAAAATGTTCCTTTTCTTTTCCATCAGAATGGTGTGCTGTTGCGGACTGTCTTGGACTTGGTGACAGGTGATCTCTCTGACACGAGGACTCGGTACATCGGATCTCGAGCGGTCAAACTCTTCAGAATATCAATGCAGGGCTCCGAGGCTGTACGTATCAACATATATTTCAGGGGTGGGAATTCTCCTCGGATCAGCTGCTTTTCTCTCATGGAACATTGCGTTTTCTCGCATTTTAATATCCTTTCCTCCAAAATGTGTCGGATGGCACAGATTTTAACCTAGGATTTCAAGAATTTCCGGGACCCCTCTAGATTTCCCCTTTTTTTTTACAGTTCACCAATCCCCACCCCTGATATTTAGTTTTGTAACACACTTCTTTTCCTCTTACCTGACACTATTCAACATTTATACAAGTGTAACAATATTTTTTTTTTTCTGGCTTAATTTAAAAAGTAAAAGATCACTAAACGTTTGATAATTGAATCCTTTACAGGGAATATTGAAAAAAATTAAATTGAATAACAATTGAAGCAAATACTATTTAACATTTTAAGTTTTTGTAGCAATCTCTGAAAGCTTAAAAGTTAATCACAGCACAATAACTGAACAAGATGTTTCCTGCTTTAATGAATGTTTTTCACATATTGTGTTATTGAGATAGTGTGCCCCCCAAACCCATGACCGTGTTATGGTAATTTAATTTTTCTAATGTCCTTTGTCATGAATTCTTTAATCAATGACTTTTGTATGGTATCATTGTTCACGAAGTGCATCGACTGCATACTGTTGGTTCAGTAAACGTAACATCAAGATCATTTTGATAAAATGTTTGTCTAATTATTATTTTAATTGTAATTCTGTACAATTGATGTTCAGCAAATTATTGTCTTCATAGTCTAGGACGTATTCGCCATGAAATTCGGAGGATGGATCTTGAACCTTCAGTGGATGGAATGATGTATCAAATGGTAGATTGATTATAGTCTTTCAAGTGGACAACCTTCATGTACTTGAATCTGCCATTTAGAACTTAGTAGTGTTAATTAAATATATTTTCAGGTTCTAGCAATGTCGAGCCGGACTTGGCTGAGCTACACCTATCAGAGCCGATTTCATCTGACACCGCTGTCCTACGAGAGTCTGGAATACGCATCGGGGTTTGCTTCAGAACAGTGTCCAGAGGGTATCGTCGCCATCTCCACAAATACACTGAGGTATGTCATTGTTAACCTTTAGACTACTGGATTAATTTTTAACAAAAACCACGTTGAGTGGGTACAAGTTTATAATTTTTACTCACATATATTCAGTTAAATGTTTCATAAATACATGAAATAAAGTGCATATATGAATCGGTAAGTATTATTTTCGTGTCTTTTTTTGTAATTTTTATTATTTTAGATCGGCTAATGGTGATTAAAATTAGGCAAAAAATCGAAAAAGTTGCGTTTACTTACGGGCATTTGTGGCCAGCTGTCCAGTATTTATGTCCATTATTCCCGATAACAGTGGCTTTCTGACCAGAATTTTTTTTTAAAACCCGAACTACGATTCATATTGCAATATTTGGTCATTTTCGTTGTTGGTAAAACGATCAAATTTATTATCAAATTAGCTGTCACAATCAGCTATCGATCCCTGAAAATTACCACGACGTGCCGCCATTGTTTTCAAGCGAAAATACTTGCCGAAAACCACTTTTTGAACTCAAAATTTCAAGGTATTTTCAATTGAAAAAATCAAAACAAAAACCACCATTTTGAAAAGAAATTCTTTTTTCTTTAATTATATTTCCGTTTCCGGTGAGTGTCGTGTGCAAAACGGCGGGAAATATGAATTGGGGAATGCACTGTATACAGTGTACAGTATATCGACTGATGTGATGTCGGGCGAGATATCTCGCCTGCAGTAGTCAGAAGGATAAACATGTCCATAATATCTTTTAAAGACTGCTTTTGTCTTGTATTGTTCTTTTAAAAGGAGGATAAAGAAACTGGTAGTAAATAAATATTGTTGATTGTTTATTGGTTGTGCTTGTTTTTTAGCTTTATTTTTATTTGATTTTTTCTATATGGTTGGAGGGAAGGGGTTTGTAAGTTAATTTGATGCATTCATTAGTGTTGTGATTTTAGTCATTTTTATATCTTACCTCCGTTTGACGCTCAATATCCAGTAGGGTTTGTTGTTGGGGTTTTTTGCTTGGTGTCTTAAAACATACTTTCATTTATGTTATTCTTCTACCACTTTCTCTCTTTTCACTTCTTCCTTTTCTACAAGATTAGCTTTCAGAACTGAACTTTGTAAATGTGCTATTAGCTCTACAATCAACTTGTTGATCTGTTGAGATTTTGATTGCAGGATTTTGGCTCTGGAGAAACTGGGTGCTGTGTTTAACCAGGTGTCATGGCCTCTGCAGTACACGCCACGCAAATTTGTCATCCACACCGAGAGCAACCACCTGGTGGTGCTGGAGACTGACTACAACTCGTACACCGAGGATACCAAGAAACAACGCAAACAGCAGATGGCAGAGGTAATTAAATACAACACATACAAAACTTAAACTTAACCATATGTTATACGATACTGAATTTGGGGATATTTTTTTTTAGGCTACTGTCAGAATCTTGTAAACATGATTTTTATATAGATATTTTGAGATTCCGTCTTGTAATCATACACTTCCCACCCAACATGTGAGATTGCAGAAGCCCAGAATCGTGCTAAATTTGTAGCTTGATTATACACGCATTGTGGGGAAATTGGTTATTGTTTTTATATTTCTCTAGTCCCTTATTTACAAACAAAATTAATACAAAGGCCATATACTTGTTGAAAGCATAAAACATTAGATTGTGTTGCTAGTTTCGTGTGTGTGTGTGTGTGTTTATGACTATTATGTATGAAATATATAAGCATAAACACGAACATTCCAAACAGTGATTACCTTTTGTGACTCAATAGCCAATGTGTATTTTTGTATCAGGTTGCTATAAAGCTGTTGTAAACAAATTAAACAACCAAGAGGTTTTGCTTTATTTTAGCTTTAAGCCTATGTTATTGTAATTAATATACTTGTAATTAATGTTTAACACTAGTAAGTTTGCCAAGATATTCATTTATTTTCTTGGTTTTATTTGTTGCATTGTGTATCTTCAGCCTGGTAGCTATTCGGCTCAGGGTGATCGTAAATCAATGCTAAATTAAATGTGGTGCTGGCATCGTTGGTTTGCTGTTGGATGTACAGTCATTCCTGGTATTTAGCCACAACAGAACCAGTTAATCATGAATGTAGGATTTAGTGTACGTGCCCACATTTGAATGTTAATTAAACCGGTCATTATAAATGTTGAGCGTGTGTGTAACACTTTATATGGATTGCATTTTGACTCCTGCAAGTGTTTCTATAACACAGATTTTACCATTTTATTTTGAGTACAAGTTTTTTGCAACCTTGAGCCCAATTAAAACAGTCTGACCTCAAAATAAATTGGAACTGATCGGTTAGGTCCTGCATCAGTTATTGAAGTGCACTGACAATATTCTTTGTCCTGAGCAAAACCAAGTCGAGATGAAGATCACTCCTGAAACTGTTCTAGGCTAGCGTTCGCATGAAGCTATGGATAAGATGTACTGAAATTTGTATTGCACGGTGATAGATTTTATACTCTCCTAAAACTTAACAGCTGAGTGAATACTTTCTTTACTATTATAGAGTGGTGGTTATTGGGCTAATCGGGCTATTCTGAAGCTGTTGTAAACAGAAATTAAACAAACAAGAGGTTTTGCTTTATTTTAGCTTTAAGCTTATGTTACTTGTAATTAATTTACCTGTAATTAATGTTTTAACATTCAAAAGTATGTCACAATATTCATTTATTTTCTTGCTTTTATTTGTTGCATTGTGTATCTTCAGCCTGGTAGCCATTCGGCTCAGGGTGATCATAAATCAATGCTAAATTAAATGTGGTGCTGGCATCGTTGGTTTGCTGTTGGATGTACAGTTATTCCTGGTATTTAGCCACAACAACAACCGTTTTAAAATATTGTATTTTAGTGCATTGGTTCAAGTTATACACATGCAAAATGCTGAGTATATTGTTTTTTTCACCACATAATTTTGAATAACACTGTGCTCTTTATTCATTCTCAATCATTTCTGAATGGAAATCACTTGTCAAGAGTCAATGCTTAAGTATTGTATCCTGTCAGGGAACTCTCTATACAATCATGGAAAGTAAAATTTTAAAATTACAAGGATAATGACCAGTGGATTTTGTTTTTAAAACTACAAAAATAACCTTAAAACCCCAGACATGCATGCATTCTACATTTCGTAACTTTGAATTGCTTAGCCCCAAGTAATGTTTCCATAATTGGGCTTAATTTGATTGCCAAGGTTTGTCTTCTCAGTGTTGAATGTGTGTCATGTAAATACACTGAGAGGAATGGGAAGTCTGGTAGCTTCTCCACATGCACAGTCAACTTCTTGCAAGTTATTCAATTCATTACGTCTTGTTTTTCTCTTTCATTCTTGTTTCATCATTCGGTTTGCTAAATTAGATTGTTAACTATACAGAGATCGCCTTTTAATTATTTACACTTTCAAAGGGGGTGAGGTTGTTTTTGATGACAAGACAACCGAGTGAAAAGGCTAGATATATTGATTACTTTTTGTATTTAGTTCAGTGTTAACATTTCGTGCTCAACTGTAAGTCCTACATCAATAAAACTTGATTTATAGTTGCACAAACATGTAAAACAACTTCCATAAAAAAAAATTGTTTTTTTTTGTGTTTGTGATTTTATTTTATTTTATATAAATGTGGATGCAACTGTCATTACGTTATGGTTTTCAAGATATTTCATTCCACAGAAGTATTGTGTTGCATTGTGTATCTTCAGCCTGGTAGCCATTTGGCTCAGGGTGATCGTAAATCAATGCTAAATTAAATGTGGTGCTGGCATCGTTGGATAGCTGTCAGAAGTACAGTGTATCCTGGTATTTAGCCACAACAGAATTAATTCAATAATGCATGGTGTTAATGAATGGGGTCATCATTAATTTTGGGAATATGTAAAACGTTAGCATTTCCACAAGTGGCTATATATTGGAGATTAAACTTACTTTATTTTAAGTATAACTTTGAGCAAAAATGGAAATGTCTCAAAATAATCATTTGTTTAATCATTAAGGGTGTGTACCTGCCTGCTTTGCTTTCTAGTCGTAACTCGGTCGGTTAAAGAGCTTTCACCTAAACTATTAACAGTTTATGATGTCTGTAGCTTATTTTGTTGTCTTGTGTTTACATTACCAGTGGGCGTAACATAACTCGGTGGGAAAGCACTCACCTTATGTACGGCTGGTATATCAAATACCGTGTTATTTACTATAATGTCTGTATGATGGTGCCTATAAAAGATCGTTGCTAGTAATGGAAAATGTCAAATTTACCAAATGTTTGACATCCAATAGCAAATGATTAACAAGTGAATATGCTACATAGTGGTGTCTTTAAACAAAACAAACTTTTAACACACCAAGCCCTATTATGTGGTATATTATACAGGTGTCTGCATTGTGTATCTTCAGCCTGGTAGCCATTTGGTTCAGGGTGATCGTAAATCAATGCTAAATTAAATGTGGTGCTGGCATCGTTGGTTTGCTGTTGGATGTACAGTTTTTCCTGGTATTTAGCCACAACAGAACTGTTTTAACTTCAAAATATGTGTGTTCGTGCATTTGTTGGTATAAAAAAATATGAAAAAATGTTTTAGGACTTACATTTTACTTCCCACCAAACAAAAATGACTGCTGAACGCTAATTTTTCCAAGACTAAAGTATTAGATTGTGCCTCATAATAAATCTTGAATGAACAATGTTGCTCTACATCAGGTTCGACACAGCTTGTGTTGCATTGCGTATCTTCAGCCTGGTAGCTGTTCGGCTCAGGGTGATCGTAAATCAATGCTAAAATAAATGTGGTGCTGGCATCGTTGGTTTGCTGTTGGATGTACAGTTTTTCCTGGTATTTAGCCACAACAAAACTTTAAAAATATGTATGTGTTGGAGCTGGGTGCTATTGAAATTTCAGGTTCAGTATCAGTATATTTTGGGCGATTTACCTTGGTATTGTTACGATATTTAGTATTGACACAATACCTATACCAATATGGACTGCTTTAAATGCATGCTCGAGTTAAGACTCACCTGTTTTTCTGAGGAATAGAACAATATCCGTCCACTCTTCTTTTCAGACATTTTGGATTTGTCGGATAAATTGTTAGTTCTTTATTAAATGATGGGAAACATTTTTCAATACCGACATTTCGGTATTTTAAGATTTGTTTGTTACAGTAAATTGGTATTGATAAAATACCGATATTGAATGGTATATACAGTATACTGCCCAGATCTTGCATGTGTGTGTGTGCGTTTGAGCATTTTAGTGTAAGTTGTCGTCGTATAAGCTGAGAAATATCTAAAACAGTTTTAGCATTTGCATTTTAACTCCCACAAACAAAGATGGCTGCTGAATGAAAATGTTTAAAGGATTTGGATGAGGCCTCAAAATAAATCTTTAATGAACAGTATTGTTCTGCATTAAATATTTTTTTTATATGTGAGACATTTAATTCCTCAGAATTCATGTGTTGCATTGCGTATCTTCTGCCTGGTAGCTATTCGGCTCAGGGTGATCGTAAATCAATGCTAAATTAAATGTGGTGCTGGCATCGTTGGTTTGCTGTTGGATGTACAGTCATTCCTGGTATTTAGCCAAGACAAAGATTATATAAAAATATATATTTGTATGTTGGTGCGAGTGCTGGGCTACTAGATTATGGTAGCCCAACTCCCATGGCTAGTGATATTCAGTGTTGGGCTAGTAAATAATTACTATAACTAGCCCGACAGCTAGTGGGAAAAAACGCATATCAAATGCTGCAGTTACATATTTTGTAAATATGAATATACTGGCCCCAATCTATGGATTTTTAAGCTCAATCTCTCTTTGGGTGACATATCTGATTATTACTATTAGTAAAATTGTATTAAAGTAGGGCTAGTGAATTTTTAATCATGGCTAGTACATTTTAAAAATCATTCATCCCATGGCAATTGGATTTTTATAAAATTCTAGAAGCCTTGGAGTAGTCAACTTAAAAACCTTGATCACTCGAGGTAGGTGTGAAGTCTGAAAGTGGTTTATGGGTGGTTCATTTAACATTTTTAACACTAGAATGAAATTCATAATTTAGCACATTAAATTTGAATTTGGTGACTAATATTAAAGGCCAGACTCAATATAGCTTGTCTGTACTTGACTGTTTTAAGCCCAAGCCCAAGTCTAAGTCGTAAAGATGAGGACAGAATTAGACTTATGATCTTTCCTCCCAGTTCCTAGGTAGACCCAGCTGAACTGTATATTTGAACTATTTGCTAACAATATAATAACTATGCAAAATCAACCATAAAGTAGGTCGCTAGCATTCTCGCATCTTTAACGTTCTCGAGTTGCATGCTTGGGCGCTTGCATACCTAGACTGTTAAATCCTGGAAGAAACACTTGTATTTTTATTTATTCTCTTTGATTGCTTCAGGCAGTGAATCCTGCCCAGAGTTAAATCTTACTGAGCTACTATTGGCAAGATTTGATGTCCAGTGGATGTTCCTTATGTTGTTCAAATTTCAAATTGGTCCAATCTTATAAATGTTTAGAATCTAGAATCGAGACTCCCATTAGATTGTCAGGCTTTAACAAATAGCATGCATGAGATGTCGTTGAAGATTTGAATCTCAGATTAAATGTTTCATAAGGTCTATTTTGTGTATCCTTACTTACAGCAGCAATCAGAGGGTTGATGACTCAGTCTGGCTAGTTAACCATCCACTAACCTATGATCAATGTGCTCTAGTGTCTCGTTAAACAAAACACAAAAGTTTACCATTGTTTCAGTTATTATCATATATGCATTGTTTACCACCAGCCTGGTAGCCACACGGTTATGGCTGGTCATTGACAAATGCTAAATGAACTGTGGTAACTGGCTTCATTGAGAAAACCATTGACTTTGTGGTCTTGCCCGCTGTTTGCCTAAACAGTTCATCGTATGTATCCTAATATTTTCGTTTAGAAGTGTCTTATTTCTACTAGTATTTTTTGTAGTGTGGGTGTTAATCATATTGCCCAATTTTGTTGGTGGTGGTGTGTAGTAAACGTGTATATGTATCTATATTTATTTTAATGTCTTTCAGAGCAGTTACAAGACTTGAATTTTGTCTGTCGCAATTTAAGTGCCAGAAAGGGTTAAATAATTCAAAAAATTATAATAAAAAATAATCACATTTTCCAAATGCATTGCATTGACATGTTTACTAGAAAAGAGAGAGTTATCCTGAGGCTTCCATACACATCAATTTCTCCAAGTGTTAGACACTTCACAAAGACATTACATTGAAGGGTACTTGAGAATATATCGAAACACATGTTAATTTCTCCAGTGATTCATCTTCACTAAATAATCAATATCATGGGGGTGTTTCAGCAACTGGCGAATTTTGTCAGCTGTTGTAACTCTTATGCCAACTGCACTGTACAGATCACCATAAATTAGGTAGTGCAGCCATTGGAAATCAATTGAGAACGGTCGTTCAGGTTACCAGGAAGTTACACATGTCAAGAAAGTTGAAAATGGTACTTTGTTCACAAACTTCTTTGAACAAAAAAAATACCATCACTTGTAAGTGTTTTATTTGTGCGCTTTTTAATGTAAATTACAGGGAAGGTTTTGTTCAATATCGCATCGCAATTTGCTACGCAGGTTTCAGAGATTGCTACACAATTTTAGAAAAGTAAATAATAGTTGCTAATCAATTTTCAGTTTCACTAAAAACATCTAATCAAAATTTTGAAAACAAAATGTTCCCAGAATTGCGCGCGCACGCACACACACACACACACAACGACACACATGACACATACACACACAATCAGTATATCGAGAACAGTGATATGAATGAATAACAAAGTATCAGTGTGTTTATGAAGGAAGGATGGTGGGAATTATAAATTTTTAAAATGTGTCATTACCTTTACGTTACTTGGTGTGTATTGTATGGTAACCTGTACATGGGTTACCAGGCACCATGCTCATTTTGATCCCTGATAGTGACATTGTTTAGGCAGATATTTAAAATAACTCCATACTTTGATATCGGCAGCCTGCTACTTTTAAACATAATAAATATTGTCTTTTCTTAGAACTTTTAGTATTATGTCTCTTTTGTTTATCCAAGTGGTAAAGCGCTCGCTTGATTTGAGGTTGGTCTAGGATCGACTCCCGTCAATGGTTCCATTGGGTTATTTCTCTTTCCATCTAGTGCTACACGACTGGGATGATGCATATAAAAGATCCCTTGCTACAACTAAAACAAATGTTGTGGGTTTCCTCTCTTCAGACTATCAGAATTATCAAATGTTTGACATCCAATAGCCGATGTTCAATAAATCACTGCTCTAGTAGTGTCATTGAACAAAACAAACTTTATTGGTTCTTTTCTTCAGGAAATGGTGGAAGCTGCTCAGCAGGAGGATGAGCAACAGTTGGCGGCCGAGATGGCTGCAGCTTTCCTGAATGAAGATCGGTCAGAGGTCATCTTCGGGGCTCCTAAAGCCGGACCGGGGATGTGGGCATCGATAATCCGAATTATTAACCCCATCACTGGAGAGACACTCGACAAGATCTCGCTCGAACAGAACGAGGCAGCTCACAGGTGCGGTTATACTTTAACAAATCATACATAACAATTAATTTAGCAGAAACCTGATCTGTTGTCTTTTTTTTAATCGATATTTTTTCATGTGAGAAAGGGGAGTGGGAAAGGAGAGAAGAATATCCCAATGAGAGAGGATAATGGTAATCGAGTTGACAGGTCAGTTGGGTTGCTTTGAGAAACGGAATTCAGTCAATTTTTAAAAGTGAACATCAAATTATATTTTAATGTCTTTATATGCATTGATGCAATTTTGATTGTTTTAAACTGGTTATTATGTGTGTCAATCTTTTCAGAACTATGTTTGTATAACAATAGATATAATATTATGTACTCACATGAATACATAAAGCATGTGTGTGTACACTGACGCACAGACATGCATATACATTCACCCCATTCCTTTAATTCAGACTACTTTGTTATGGCAGTTGGGTATAAAATAGTAACTACCCAATAGTGTGGCAAATTGCTAATTAATTTTGGGAATGCATTGTTCATTGCCATAGCGAATTTTGAGAGTACACTTAGCAATGCATCATATTTCTTTTATATTTGAGATTTGTGTGTTTTAATTACAGCATAGCACTTGTGAAGTTCTCAAGCAAGCCGGATGAGGTGTTTGTGATAGTGGGCGTGTCGCGTGACTTGGTGTTGAACCCACGATCTCTGACTGGCGGTTTTCTTTATACATACCATCTGACCAATCAAGGCTCAAAACTGGAACTACTTCATAAAACAACTGTTGACAATGTACCCGGAGCTATCTGTGCGTTTCAGGGCCGTGCGTTGATTGGTGTTGGCAGATATTTACGTGTTTATGATCTGGGAAAGAAGAAACTGTTGAGGAAATGTGAAAACAAGGTATGCGTTGCTAGTAGAAAACGTTATGTGTTAATAAATGAACAGTAATTTGCCGATTATTGTGTATATATTATTAGCCGACTTAGATATTCAGTAACATGCTTTAACCAATCCAGTTTTGGCGTGTATGTCAGTTTCGTTTACATACTTAAATTGATGAAAGGTGGGGGGAGGGGGGGGGGTTGCTCCTTTTTTTCAGAAACCTTGCTGAAATCAGAAAGTGGAAGCTATTTAAATGTAATATTGCATCATGTTTTCTGTCTGCACAGTGGCCAAATTCAACTTACAAATTAGCTGTGAGACTTGCAGTCAGTCAGGACAGTATTTATCCTAGTGGTGGGGTGCTCTTTGACGTGCGGGATGTCACAGGATCAATTGCCCTGGATGGATTATTGTTTTTCCTTTGCCAGTCAGAACTACATGACAGGTACACCAAAGTCTGATATGTACTGTCCTGTCAGTGCAAATATATGAAAGATCCCTTGCTGCTTTTTCGGTACAAGTTGCTAATGTGGTAGCAGTAGGTTTCCTCCTGACATATGTCGAGGTATTGTTGAACATTCCTTTCCTTTTCTTATAGTTAGTCAGGCTGCTAGTGTTTGCTCATTCTTATTTTCTTTTTTCCACCAGCATGTTCCGAACTGCATTGTGTCGATCCATGCGTTGGGAAACCGAGTGATGGTTGCTGACGTCCAGGAAAGTTTTCACTTTGTCCGATACAAGCGACAGGAGAACCAGCTGATCGTGTTTGCCGATGATACGAACCCGCGCTGGATTACCTGCTCTTGTCAACTCGACTACACCACCGTAGCGGGTGCAGACAAATTTGGAAATATATCTATAGTAAGGATTTTTTATTAATTTTGATTGGTTCAGAAGAAAAAAATAGTAAAACAAAATTTACTATGTTCGTAGAAACAAACCTTTTACATCTAAAAAAATTTTTTTAAAAAGTAAAGATTTTGTAAACAACTGATTGAATAATGGATTTTGGGTATGTTTGTGTACCCCTTCCCCTTTAAAATGTTTTGTTAATGTTTTTGTGCCAAGGATTCATTTCTTAATCATTTGTTTTTTGTTTCACTTACTGTACTAGTTAATCTGCAGTGACGTATAACAGTAAATGATAATTGTCTTGTTTGTTATAATCAGATCCGCCTTCCAACGGACGTGTCTGATGATGTTGATGAAGATCCGACTGGGAACAAGGCACTCTGGGACCGGGGTCTTCTCAGTGGTGCGTCACAGAAGGTAAAATTAACAAAGATACTGTTTATTAGATATATAATCTATCTACCGGATTCATGTGTGTTGTGGAAAATTACTCTAATTTCAATTCTGCCATGAAACGTATGATAACTTCAAGGAACAAGGCCTTTGAACTTTACTATATTGTTTCACTTGTCATTTCATTTTTGATGACCACATGTTGGGGTTTGGAGGGTTTTTTGTGGTGGTGGTGTTTATATTTTAAATTTTTTTGTATATTTTGATATATATTTATTTCCCCATCTAAAAAATAAATTTAATGAGTAATTTTTTGTGTCAAATGCGCATGTGCATGGCTGTTAACTGTCCGTCGTGAGACGGATTTCCGTCGTCAGAGAAATTGTGGAAATTATTTTTCAGTTTTTTTTTTTTTTTTTTTTAAATGAGAATCACTTAGGCCGTTTTCGGTTTCCGTAATGTCAACGCTTCGGACGTTTTCTTTGCCCCACTGACCCCCTTTAGGGACCCATCCCAGGGTATAAACTACTATACATTTTGGGGCCGTTCACCGGCCCCATTCCCCTAACGTAAATTCCCAATCCAATATCAAACTTTTCCCCAATTAGACCCTTCAACCCAACAGTTTCACAATAAAGATTCCCAAAGTTGCTCTTATCGTGGACACTTGAACTCATAAAAATGTTTACAAATTTAGCTAATTGTATATTTAAAAAAAAAATGACATCGAAAAAGTTTCGTTTTGGTTTTCCGATCGATTATGAACACATGACGAACAACTCTGACCTGGATATGCAAATTAGGTGTATCCTGTTTTGATACAGTAGTTTTTAGTAATAATGCCTACATTGTCTGATATAATATAATTTTGGTAGAAGAATATAACTTTTTGTTTTAATCCATCCATTTGCGTTAACACATATTTGGGATCTATCGCAACACGTCCAATCCGCTATTTACGGACGTAGAAAGTAAAAGTATTATCCTGCATTACCATTTGCTGTGCTATTTTAAGCAGACGATCTTATTTTGTAAAAAGGTGTGTACATATGTTTCGTACTCTTTTTTTCAGATATTTTATTATTATTTTAAAAAAAATTTAAATCATGTTTGGTACAGTTTTTGTAATTAAACCCCCCCTAAAAAAAACGTTACTACAGTAGTTGTAAATTAAGTGGAAAAAAAACCCCTAATTTAAATGTGCTACTCACTCCCTTTGAAGTAATGGCCGTACCCGATGTCACATTATGTAACTAACAGCACATGCGAGTTTGAACACTGTTACAATGTAATAGTTCTGCTGGGAGATTATTAGATTGCGTATTATAGATATTGAGACTTAATAAAAATTGATCCGGTGAAAAATTAACTTTTTAAAAATGTTACTTCTTTATTATTTATTATTTACGATTGAATAATGGGGTCATTCGAGAACTACTCAACGTGCACTAAGGAGAGTAGGAATTATGGGATGTGTGACAAAACGTAATTGGGGGGGTTATTGTGCAACGTAATGTTAATTAATAAAGTATGCAACCAATCATTGCCGTTTTATTTTAACATATATGTATTACTAAAGACCCCAAAGTAAAATATGACATGGTCACAAAACGTTACACGAGCGAGAGGGGTATTAAAACTGCAAGATTTTGCGTTACGTATTGTTAAATGGACACAAAGATCAACAGAGGACTATTCAACGTTAGCGTAATGCAGTATCAGACATTGGCTTTTACCCCAATTTTTAACTACCATAATGAATTTGCAATAAGACTACGGTGACCCGATGTAAATGTATTTGAATATTATATTTGCCGTCCATTAGCTGGCGGTCAAGCCTAAATAAATAATATCAAGTAATAATGCAAACTTTAAAAAAAATGTCCGTAGCTTGTGAAAGAACACCCCAGCAAATGTCAGCCTAATAGGACTATTTTTATTAATATAGGTTCACTGCAGGACCCATCAAATTAATGTTTTTGTCCAATAAAACAAAAAACAAACAGGGTTTGGGTTGGGAGAAATATATTTAAAGTGGACTACAATTGTCATGTAAAACACTACCATTTTGAATGGTGATATAATCATGGCACTGACATCCGCCATCTAAACCCCCAACCAGGGCAATGCCCTGTACCTTGAAATTTCAGTCACAACATTTTACTTTTGTTAACAGCCATGCATGTGTATTATCATATCTTAGGTGTTATCAGTGTAAATAATCCCATTCCGACTAACCAGATCGTAGGTATAGATTAAAAAGAAATGTTAATTTTGATATGAATGAACTGGTAAAATCGATATTTAACATGGCAGGGACCGATGGATGAAAACACTTAAAATATTGTTGTAAAGTAGACAGTAGGTTGATTATGTCGATACATTTAAAATTTTAGAATTACTGTTGCTGTGTTGTACCTCTAGTTTTTACCTTCTACTCTTGATTCTGCTAATGTGAAGACGTTCTGTTTTAACAGGCCAATATAGTTGCGAGTTTCTAGTTTTTACCTTCTGCTGTTGATCGTGCTAATGTGAAGACGTTCTGTTTTTAACAGGCCGATATAGTTGCGAGTTTCCACATTGGTGAAGTGATTACGTCTCTACAGAAGGCGACGCTGATACCTGGAGGTTCCGAGTCCCTCGTCTACACGACGCTGTCTGGTGCTATAGGAATGCTGGTGCCATTCACATCACACGAGGTTGGTCAGCAAACATTTCAGATATTTTCATCTTGAGTCACTAATAAACTTTGCTTTTAATTGTTGTCATTAAATCTATAATAAATTAAAGTGCATTTGGTTATATTTTGCTACTTAGGGACCTCTATATTTTTGTGATCTATGATATGAACACTAGAATATTCCAAAGCGAAGATATAAAGATAAATAAAAATATGTATTTGATAATTTGACAGCCTCTTGTTACACATGGTAAATGGTAAAACATAAACATGTCACATCGTTTGAAACTTACATCAAATGGTGTAGTATGAATGAATTGACATTTAAAGTAAATTTTGTTTAAGTATGGTATTTTAAAAATATATTATATCTCCCTTCTAATTTGATTTTTTATTTTTTTTTTTTTTTATAGGATCACGATTTCTTCCAGCATTTAGAAATGTACATGAGATCAGAGTACCCTCCCTTGTGTGGACGTGACCACCTGGGATTCCGTTCATATTATTATCCAATCAAGGTAATTGTCAGATGGGATCTTAGAATAGTTTATAGTAACTTCCTGTTATTAGTCTGCACATTTGTCTTCCATCAGATAAAACTGATTACCTACAATGTTGTTGAGATTCGGTCCTGTTTTCTTAAGCCATTTGCAACTAGTCATTGTCATAAAGGAATCTCATTTGCCACCAAGCTACTTTTTGCAATATTGACTTATCTACAGACAGGTTAACATTAAATGGCCAAGTAAATTATTATTTTTTTTAAACTTAACAACCATTGATATGTCAAATACAGGTGGAAGTGCTTGTTTATGTGTTTTGACATCGATATCTGATTTTTAATTATCAATGTACTCTAGTTGTGTCGTTGAACAAATGTTGGGTTGGTTTGTTGTTGGGGTTTTTTTTGGGGGAGGGGTGTATCTCTATACGTTGTTTTTTTATTTTATTTGCAGTTGTTTACATTACCAATTTAAATGTTGTGACCCATCTCTATCTGATGCAGGTGTTTTGCTTATTTTGTAGAATGTTCTTGATGGCGACTTGTGCGAGATGTTTAATTCGCTGGATATTTCCAAACAGAAGAGTGTTGCCGAGGAGCTTGAGAGAACACCCAGTGAGGTTCGTAACAGAAACACAATGGTCTTCTTTTATACTGGTTTCCATTGTCCAGCAGAGGGCGGGATGGTAGCCCAGTGGTAAAGCACTCGCATGATGCGCGGTCGGTTCAGGTTCGATCTGCGTCGGTGGGCCTATTGGGTTATTTCTCGTTCTAGCCAGTGCCACCACGACTGGTATATCAAAGGCTGTGGTATGTGCTATCCTGTTTGTGGGATGGTGAATATAAAAGATCCCTTGCTACTAATGAAAACATGTAGCGGGTTTCCCCTCTGTGTCAAAATTACCATATGTTTGACATCCAATAGCCAATGATCAATAAATCAGTATGCTCTAGTGGTGTTGTTAAACAAAACAAAGTTTTTTTGTGTGCAGGAGCTCTGGCTAATAAAATGTTATAATGTAAATAAGTGAGAATGATAAAGCTGTAGCACCACTAACTCACAAAGTATTAAAACACGGTTTTCTTTAAAGGGACATTCCTGAGTTTGCTGCCAATTTTAAGATGTTATCGACTAACAGACTTTTTAACAATTGTAATTACATATCAAATATATTTTTCTTCATAAAATATTAGTGGCTGTATATTTAACGTGTTTCTGATAGTTCTAATATTTGTACTAGGTTAAATTTTATTTTATTTCCTGAAATATAATATTTTCATACGTACAAAATTATTTGTAGACAAAATCCAGTTTAGGCGTCTTACAAATATTAAGACGACCAGAAACACATTGAATATCAGACACTGATATTCTAAACAAGAAAATATATTTAATATGTAAGTTTAATCGTAGAAATATTTTATTAGTGGGAAACGAATGCAGCGAAGTAGGAATGTCCCTTTAATCTTTTGTATGCTCTTTCATACAGGATAGCACTTTTGGGATGACAAATAATGGCTATTTTTCTAGTTGCTTGGGATAAATTAGTGATGGGGTTATATGTTGTAACAGGATGTAATGGACTTGAGCTTTAGATGTCAATAATTTGGGCACAATGGGGACTTTTGTTTTTTCTGAGCGCAGGAAAGTAGTGTTAGTTCACTACTGTCATTGATAGCTGTTGGAGAGTTGTCAATATTCATAAATGCATTTCAAGCTATTTTAATGCAATTAAACTTAACATTTCGGTGGTTTTCGGATGAAATATTTTTATGTCAGCATGGTTGTAGTTAATTTGGGCATCTGTATTTTGGGCACGTTTATCGCCTCGACGTCGATGCAATCTAAAGCCGTGATAGAGCAGTTGATCATATGATAATGGCCTATTGCCCTTCTGGCTATATTCAACAGTATGTCATCTGTGCATTTGCTGCTATCGTTTTATTAATTATGTATGGATATCATATGTGTGTATTTTTTAATGCCATTAACCTTTAGACTACTGGATTAATTTTTAACAAAAACCACGTTAGTGGGTACAAGTTTATAATTTTTACTCACATATATTCACTTAAATGTTTTATAAATACATGAAATAAAATTCATATATGAATCGGTAAGTATTATTTTCGTGTCTTTTTTTGTAATTTTTATTATTTTTAGATCGGCTAATGGTGATTAAAATTAGGCAAAATTTTTAAAAAGTTGCGTTTACTTACGGGCATTTGTGGCCAGCTGTCCAGTATTTATGTCCATTATTCCCGATAACAGTGGTTTTCTGACCAGAATTTTTTTTTAAACCCGAACTAAGATTCATATTGCAATATTTGGTCATTTTCGTTGTCGGTAAAACGATCAAATTTATTATCAAATTAGCTGTCACAATCAGCTATCGATCCCTGAAAATGACCGCGACGTGCCGCCATTGTTGTCAAGCGAAAATACTTGCTGAAAAGGTATTTTCAATTGAAAAAATCAAAACAAAAGCCACCATTTTGAAAAAAAAATCTTTTTTCTTTAATTATATTTCCGTTTCCGGTGAGTGTCGTGTGCAAAACGGCGGGAAATATGAATTGGGGAATGCACTGTATACAGTGTACAGTATATCGACTGACGTGACGTCGGGCGAGATATATCGCCTTCAGTAGTCAGAAGGTTAAAACCAAATTACTACATTGTGTTGCTGTCAATGGATAAAAGAAACTGATGTTAATTTGCTTATATTTTTCTTACAGGTGTCAAAGAAACTTGAAGATATCAGAACAAGATATGCTTTCTAGAAGACGAGGCTAATAACGCTACTATTCCATGGAAACTACGTTATGCCACGCCAAGGACCAAGGAAGCATGTTCTATGCAGTCTTGAGATATTCAGCAGTAATGTTACGTGAAAAGTATTCAAACAATCTGAAATACCTTAATATTTGACATTAGTCAGCATTTATCCTAAAAAATACTTTGTATTTTTACGAACATGTGAATAAAACACAAAAAAAACATTGCTGGCTAATATCAATAGGTATTTGGATGGGAGCATAACAAGGAGACGGTTACGTAGAATGGGTAGTATTTCCACTATGCTGCGGAAACTGTACCTGTATATATATAAAAAGTGCATCCTCTAACCCCAACTACTACTGAAATTGGAAGATAAAATCCAGCAAAAGTTGTTTCACCAACAGTTTTTAAGTTGTATGTTAGAAGGGTTATAGTGTTTAGCTGTAAGTTTTTGTATTGAGCTTTCGCTTGTTGGGTTACACTTACTCCTGTTGATGATCATCTAAAAAAAAATTCAATAAAAAGTGATATATTTACACCAAACCAGTTCATGGAAGCTGCATGGTTTAAAAGATAAGGCTCTTAATACTTTATATCTTTTCAACATGACTGGAACAGGAAGGAGTGTGCAGTAGAAGAATTTTAGGCCATCCCATTGGCTGTTGGGATGTTCTTTCCATTCTACTAACCGTACGGAATATGCACTAGTTTTGAGGACAGGTGATGTATCTATAAAAGAGAAAACACTCCCAAGTTTTCTCCAGAGAATATTTTTGCTTGAACTAAACAAGTAGACCAAGCTAGTCTCCATAACCATTACTTCTCGGAGATACTTAACTATAAAATGGAAGTAAAATCTGATTTCATTATGTTTATAAATACGGACTTGTCACTTTAAAACTAAACTGCAGATTGAAGCTTTAAATCAAATCATGATTAATCCTTATATTTGTGAGTTTGTTTGGAAATTGAGATGTTTACTGCAATAGTGTAATTTGAGGCTAACAACATAACTGAATAAATAGCACTTTGTGATGGCTTAATTGATTCTGGATGTCATATGGGATTATTTATAGACAGTTACTGTTTTAGAATATGGGTTGCAGGCATCTTCGGAACTTTGAGGAATTATGATTGGGTATGTTGTAATAACCTAGTGGTTACCGTTGTACGAACTACTCATGACCAAAGAATACTTTTCTTTTGAGCACAATCATGATGGAAAATATATTTAGTCTGAAAATAATTGTGCCAGGGAGATAAAATCTTGTAGATATTTTCAGGAATTCCACATTTCAGCAGGATCAAAAACTGTTCCATTCTGTATGCTTTGATTGCTGGCTCACCCCTGCATTTCAGGTCGCTGCAATGTGTGTTTCATTCACGATGGTGGCTTGATAAATTGGATATATGTGTGTCTCAGGCTTCTGAAAATTGTGCGACCAATAGTTGTTTCAGCATCGCTCACAAATCTAATTTTGTGTAAACCTTTTTTCGACATTTTCTATCTATGGGATGCTGCATATAAAAGATTCCTTGCAGTTAATTGGAAAAGTATCCTATTGCTTGGCAGTAGCAAAGTTTCCTCATTATCTGAGTGATTCTTAACCATATGTTCGACGCCATACAACCGTAATTAAAAATGTGTCAAGTGCGTCGTTAAATAAAACATTCATTTCTTCCCTTTTTTTCATTTGCACATTAAATTGTCATTTTCAATGGTTTTGAAGGGTTGCGCAAAAAAAGACTGGTTTATCTGGATTTGTTTTTGCATGACCCATACATGGTTTATGCAAACAAATTTTTTTTTTTTAGAGGCCTAGTCTTTGTTCATTGAAACCACTAGTGCTGTATTAGAGGACCATTAGTAACAAGTAGCTTTATGGGCACGTTCTGTAAATTACCTGTTCATTGTATCTACCATTATTTTCATACACCTCATTTCACACCTGTTTTATGTGTTTGTAATAAAATATTCCACATCAACATAAGATTTGTTGTCACACCAGGACTGGGACTGGTGAATAAGGTACCGGTCCAAAATGAAACGCATTGGGAGCTGTCGATCAAGCAACCTAAGCACCTTGTTTGAGCGAGTAACGTGTTGCTTTCAACTCTGCCATTTGGGAGTTTTTAGTTATAATACTTTTATCCTTTTATCCTTTTGTACTTTTGATCAATTTTCATCGATCCATTCACCCAGACTGGACAGTTTTGATTACACACTACATCATCATTGGAAATGGGCCAGATTATGGGTTCAGTTGATCCTTTGCGAAGGATATGGAAGCCTAGAAATTAAGTGTCCCAACGGTAATGTTCGCCAGAACGGTCTTGTTTGGAAAGATGCTGATGTATTTCTGAACTGACATTTCATTACTTGTTCAAAGTGTATTGGCGAGATCAGGATTTTGTAGAGGGAGAAGTGGGTGAGTTGGGCGTCTCAATTATAAAAGGGGGCAATTTGAGTTTGAAGCGAGATGTGTAATTTGGGTCCGGGGGCATGCACCCCGGACATTTTTTGAAATGGTCTGATGCGGTTTTCGGGGCAATATAGCAATCGATAGAAAGGGGCACTTAAACGGGTGGGAGTTTGGACACGGTGACCATTACACCACTAAGGCCAGTCTTACCAAATGGCAACAATATATATTTTTTATAATTGTGCACCTTCTTACAATTATACCTACCTAAAGCGAATCCATAAATGGTAGGGGGTGGGGGTTTGCATGTTATCTCCATTCTGTAGAAATGCTAACGCAAGACGGTGCATTCATTTCCTGCCATTGGATAGGTAGACTGACGTTAATTCTGGGAATATTTCTAATTTCTCGCCAGATAACAAGTGATTATAATTATCCAAATATCTGTCTAGACAGTTCTTGGGACTACAAACATATCTAGCTTGCCCCCCAATCCCACCAGCTGGAACCGCCACTCTAGGTATTAAAACGGAGACGACCCCAGATTATCGTCTGGGCGACTCGCGTCGATAAGTCGGCAGCTGTTTCATTACATGGAAAATATTTTAGTAAAATCGATAGCTATTTGCATTCCTCGTTTATGATGTATGTCCTTTGTTGCTTTTTCGGTACGAGTATAAGTAGTTTGTGTGGCCGCGGCAGCGGGTTTCAAGACGAGTATGCAGGAAATTTTGCAGGGTGGGGTCTAGAGGTTTTTAAGGGGGTTCGAGTCATCCTCGCCTGAAAAGTTTAAATTTCATTCACGATTTATTTTGAGGCCCGATCCAATATTTTAATAAGTCTTAAACATTTGTGTTCACCATTTGTGGGAGTTCAAACTCAAAATCCTAAAACTGTTCTCAGTTTATATGATGACCCCTTACACCAACGTGCACAGGGGCGGATTATGGGGGAGGGGGGTTCCCAGTTGCACGGAACCCCCGGCTAAAAAAAAACCCAACCCCACCACATAGATCTAAATTAATGTCCACGTAAAATTTATAATTTCAAATTATAAACTTTACATATTGTTTCGGAAACCCACATTACCTAAAGCATAATCCTCCCCTGGTGCACGCACATAGTCTGCACATATATTTGAAACGGTTGTCGTAGCTAAATACCAGGAAAAACTGTACATCCAACAGCAAACCAACGATGCCAGCACCACATTTAATTTAGCATTGACCGACGATCACCCTGAGCCGAATAGCTACCAGGCTGAAGATACACAATGCAGACATCTTATAGAATATACCACTTAACAGGGCTTGGTAATGTTAGTTTGTTTTGTTTAACGACACTGCTAGAGCAGGTCCGTACCCTAATCAAAACTCACGGGGGCACTACTTTTTATAAACAAATGAAACACTATACAAATTAAACCCCGAGATGTATGTGCTATTTTCTGGAGTAGAAAAAAAGATTCTCAGGAGGGTACAGCCGTGTACTAGAGCACATTAATTTATTAATCAGTCTGTTGGGTGTCAAATATTGGTAATTGTTTTTACATATACACTTGCAGAGAAGGACCACTACATTTTTATATTACTGGCAAGGGGTTGTTTTTATATACATCATGCCAGACCGACAGCGCTTCAGACAAGAGCTTTACCACTGTGCTACGTACGTCCCGGCCCTGCTCGCCCGAAAATACATTGAAAAAAACAAATTCGCTTTGAAACACAACACACCACTCCACCATCGAAACCCTTGAATATAATTTGTTGGCTTGTTTTGTTACAATTAGTAGGCCTATATCAAAGGCCGTAGTATGTGCTGCCATGTCATTGGGCATACGCGTACGATACAGGATGTGTGTGTGTGGGGTGGGTGGGGGGAGCAACTGCCCTCCCCAGTCCTGGAGAAAATCATCAAATTCGGGCAAAAACAATAGAGAAATTCGGGCAAAATGAGATGGCCTGAAAAATTTTCACCATGTATTTTTTATTCTATCCAAAATATTAGTTGTAACCCATGTAAAAATGCGTGGCGATTCGTTTGCAACCTCATGGTTGTTTGGCAGTGCTTAATGCTGATATTGATATAAACGTAACCCAGATTCGAGCACTTTTGTTTAATTCGGGCAAAAATCAGCCTGCTCCCTCCCCTCCCCCATACAAAAAAATGGGAGCCCGTACGCCTATGCCATTTGGAGAGTACATATAAAAGACCCCTAGCTACTAAAGGTAAAAGAGCTACTCTCGGCCTACTAAAATCCAAACTCATACGAAACTCCCTACCCTTTATTTTTAGAACGACCATCAAAATTGCGCAAAACTTCCTTCATTAAAATGCGCACCATTTCCCGTTGGCTTAATCCTATGGGACATTCCAAATTATATAGCACCATACCACCTCCCGCCTGTTACCAACTACGTTTGGACTGCTGGTGCTTCCTTGTACCTGCCAGTGCAGGCGGTCCCTCCTTCACCCTCCCCAACCCTTTCCTGTTCTGGACGGAGGAACCAGCTGAAGCCGATACTTGTGCCCAGGACAGGCGTGCACTACAACAGCTTGCTCTAAATGTGCACGTTTGTCTATCTTTGAAGACTGAATGTAAGAAAATTTACTAAACGTGTGGATAGGCATATCAAATGTTAGTGATGTTAAACAAAACAAAAACTAACTTGAAACTTGAAACTTTTCCGTTTCAAATCATGGACGATTTTTTTTTATATACACACCCCCCCCCCCCGAAAACTGCTTGCCACAATCTAAATCTCCCCCCCCCCCCCCCCCCCCGAACACACACACACAAGGCCGGATTTAGACCTTGAGGGGACCCGGGGCACTTCAGATTCGGGGGCCCCATAACATAGAAATTAAATTAATTGACAAATAACAAATTAGCTACTTTTATAATTATTACTTCTTTTTTTATATAAAGGAAGTCCTTACTGTGGGGTCCTCTTTGGCAGGGGGCCTGAGGGAATTGCCCCCTTATAAATCTGGCACTGCCCCCCCCCCCCCCCCCCCCACACACACACCAATTCCCTGCGTATGCGAAAGTACATAGATCTAAAACGTCTTTAGCCTTTCGACAGATCCGTAGGAACTATATCTGGAGGGGTGGGACAGAATAATGATTTATTATAATATGGTAGTTTAATTTCTGTAGTCTCGGGGGAAATAGACTGACAAGTTCGGAACTTAGGACGAATTCCCCCCCCCCCCCCCCCCCTTTATTTGCGAGGCTGAACGATGTGTTTACAGTGCAGTAGACTACTATTAGGCAATTCATATTTAGAAGACACAATGTTCCGCTAGGTTTGTATTCGAAACCCCCAAGGTCTAAGCCACGCTACGCTCCTGAGTCTACTTCATTCTGAAATTGTATAATATTTAGCGGTTTACGCATACGCACGGTAATCGATACCCATTCATTCATCCAAATATATATAGGTCACGTGCTATATCGTCATGCGCAAAACAATGCGCACTGTAAAAAATGGCTGCTGATAAATTCGAAAGGATAATGTCGTTTGACAAGTCAATAATTCTTGAAATACACTACTTTTAGATGATGTTTTGAAGAATCAACATCATAGATGAAAACCTACAGTTGTCAGAGGATTTGTAGGTATCCACCATGTCTAAGAAGCACAGAAACGACCACGATGGGAAAATCGCTGGTTTGTACGATCTCGAGGACACGATCGGACGTGGTCATTTTGCAGTCGTTAAGCTGGCCAGACACGTCTTTACCGGCGAAAAAGTAGCTGTCAAAGTTATTGATAAGACCAAACTCGATGACGTTTCAAAAGCGCATCTTTTCCAGGAAGTGCGATGCATGAAATTGGTGCAACATCCGAATGTTGTACGTCTGTATGAGGTTATCGATACACAAACAAAGTTGTATTTAATTTTAGAACTTGGTGATGGAGGAGATTTGTATGATTACATAATGAAGCACGACGGGGGCCTTAAGGAGCCCGCCGCCAGGACATACTTCAGGCAGATTGTTGAAGCAATTTCATACTGTCACAAGCTGCATGTCGTACACAGAGATTTGAAGCCAGAAAATGTAGTTTTCTTTGAAAAACTGGGGCTTGTAAAATTGACAGATTTTGGCTTTAGTAACATGTTTAATCCAGGTTATAAACTTGAGACCTCATGCGGATCATTGGCATATTCAGCTCCAGAAATATTACTGGGTGATTCCTATGATGCTCCTGCAGTAGGTGAGTGTGTAGGAGTTTGTTTTTGTTTAGTTACTCTGTAGAGTTAAAGACAGTGTTACAACAGTATTTGACCTACTAAAGGAAAGAGCCCCACCAATTATGTGGCTTGAAATATACACTGCATGTTTTTTTAGCCTGAGTACTTTGCTGTTCAAGAGGTGGACATTTAGATGGTTATGATCACTGTCTTCCGCCAGCAAGGTTTCTGCCAAGGGTAAAATGTGTTTGGTGCCATACCAAAATGGCCCCAAAATGAAACGGCCCTGAACATGTTGGTCAAAAGTGCCCCCCAAAAGGTCAAAATGGCCAAGGGAAATAGTCAAAAGGGCCAAAGAAAAAAGTCAAAACAACCAAAGGAAATAGTCAAACGGGCCTAAGAAAAAAGTCAAAATGGCCAGAAAAAATAGTCAAAATGGCCATAGATCTGATGGCAGAGAGTGATCATAATCCATAGCCCTACAAATGTCCGTCTAGCCCTCGAACGGCAGAGTACTTTTTGTTTTGGTAACACTTTTTTTTTTCTGCTTCTGATTTGTTTAATTTTTGTATCTGGTTGAATATTTAAAGTACTTTTGGGGACACATTAAGTAGTTACAATCTGGTATATTTAAGTTTTTTTCAGGCATTATTTTGTTAGGCAGGAGGCATTATTTCAAAATGTTGGGTAAGCAGAAGTTGTTTGGTGTATTCATGATTATTTACCTAGCTGTTGAAGCAGAGCTAAAGAGACCTTTGTGAATTAGGCCCCATGTAACCACCTGGCAGTTGACATGGACAGGGAACATTTTCTTTTCTAAATCTTGATTTATTATCGATATTTCTAGTCAACAGAAAATTGAATAGCAGCTACTGTTTAATATTTTAAAATTGTATAGCAATTAATGAAATTTGCATAGCGAATCGCGGCATGATACTGAACAAAATGTTCCCTGATGGATTGATAATTTCATATAACCAGCAAATGAACAGAAGAACTGTCCAGTTTGAGTGAAATATTGTGTCTTTATTATTAATTTTTCCCTGGAAACTAGGTCATTTTGCTGTGGGATATCTTGGCTGATTATGAATAATGAATTATTTAGTATCTAACTAGAGGAGTATTTCTGTTGTATTTTCATGTACCCTTATCTTCTATATATCAGTTAGAAATGACACTGCATGTTATGACTAAGCAATTTTCTTTCAAATTCCAGGGAACATTTTGTTTTCAAAATCTTGATTAGCTATAATTTTAGTCAATTGAAAACTGATTAGCACTATGTAATGGTTAATGTAAGAGGGGGTGTAGATTCGTGAACAAAATTCACAAAGGCTGTAGGGGCGAGTTGATTATTTTTCATGAATCTACACTTCCGAGTGCATTCACCAACGTAATCCATTAATTATTCATTAAAACAAATTATATGACTGCTAAATTAACTACTATTTTATCTTTTTTAATGAAAATATTGGGTAAAATGGCAAAGAATATTTACAAAACTAATAACGAAAAACCATAAGATCTTTTTGTACTTAACCTGAAAGATTCGGTCACAAAAATCCTCAACAGTATGCATGGCTAGCATTGAGCGTGATGCACGTGCTAAACATGTAACCTTTGATTTCCAATTTTATTTCTGACAATTGTCCGCCAGAATCCATTACTATCACTAGTACATGTATCAGGTTTATGAGGCTTAAATTACATATTTATTTGATGTTCAGTGCAGATGTTTGGCCTCATGGGTTACAACAAATATTTTTTGTTAATAGTGGGTTCAAATCCTTGACCTGAATGCATAAAAAGTTAAAATTCCATTTGTTTCACAGGTGTTGATTCTTGAAAAATAATTAAAGAGGTATGGATTAATATTTTAAAATGGTGTAACGATTTCTGAAACTTTGGTACCAAATTACTACACGATACTGAACAAAATGTTCTGTGAATTCATGTTCCAAATTCAGTAATAATTTTTTGTAGCAAAGAAATAAATATGATACTCGTGTACTGATTAGAATAATGTCAGCCCTCTACATTGCGACCAATTTGGTCTCATATGCAACCATTTTTTTCAATTTGGCAACTAAAACATTTCCTACTATCTATATAAAAATATATGTAGCTGCCATCTGGCTCTTAGATAGAAAAATTAACGTAGAGGGCTGTAATATAAAAATTTTATATCAGCCAAGGGTTAAAATAATCAGTTACCTGATTACCAATGGCAACAACTATTCTGAGTTGACACCTCAATTTTTTTTTTAGAGTAACAGTTAATCACCTAAGGCATCTAACTGGTCTCTAATGTGACTCCTTGTGGAACCAGTTGCCCCTGAACCTCTACATATTATTTTGCTTTTGTTAGGTATCCATTTTTATTCCCAGTTGTGCACCTGACAGGTGAAATAGAAATTTGCCTTCTTGCTGAGAAAAATTTACAAAAAGGGACTTTGGCAGTACGGGGATATCTATTCCCAGATATATTTAACATGTTCTTGGTTGTTAGGGAAGACCTTCAAAATTTAATAATGTCAAAAATCGCGATCTCTGAATCTTGCTATACTGAACAAAATGTTGCATTGGTCTGCTCATACATGTAGTAGTGTTTTCCCTAGCTTGTTTTAGCATGGTGCAGCACCATGCCTCAATAGTCTAGCGCCATCTTGCCTTAATCTGCACCATGGTGCCCTGAGATTAAACATGCCTTTTTCAATAATTAATTCTAAAATTGCCATTACCGTATTTTCCCATGTATTATGCGCACCAGTGTATAATGCTGTCACAGGGATTCTATAAATATAATACCCGTAACTGAATGAAACACGATTATCCAAATATCTCTCCTAACTGTATATCTATTAGATCTCTCTGTAACAGGCGGTATATACCCGCTGTGTCTCGTCTCTAGGTATGATCAGAGATACGATCTTATATAAAGTATATATTATTATAGCACGTTTAGTTCACTAGAAAACACAACAAAAACACAATACACTTTGGAATTTGTATTAACCTACGCTGACAAATGTACTGCCGCAGTAGTTAATTAATAACAACAATAATAACAACCCAGAACTGATCACTTAATTAGTTAATCTCTAGGTGTCTAGTTTACACAATATGCTAATCACTTCACCATGACACAACACCCACACGTGTGATAAATTGAGAAACGCTTCTAGGGGAACTTAATTATTAAAGGAATTACAACACTATTCTTAACTGGTTAATTTTTAATTAACCCTAACTACTCATTCAATAACCTTGTAATACAGAATTAATACTGGTACCTATCACAATAAAGACAATAACCTACAGTTTACCTAGGTCTTCTAGGATGACTGGCTAAGCTTTATATTACCAAATACTCGTATAATGTAAGAACAAAAAGTCTACGATTTACTTCGTCAGATGACCGAAGACACTGTCTAAAGAATATTGGTATAATACAGTATTAAAATATTTAAAAGTCACATCAATCACATCAAGGTTATACAACAGAGCAGAAATAATATATAATTACCAGTCCGGACGGACAACGTTCCCCCGGGATACCTTCCTATGGTTCTCCCAGATATCTCTAAACCCTAGCTATTTATTATAAAATCGAATATCGCCTGGGGGTAGAAGGCAGTCCTCCCCCTATAAAGTGATATATCCCCAACTCCCAGAGACGCATTTTTCTCTTTGATCGCCAGACTTACTGTCGCCATTTCGCAAGCAATCCCCTGGCCATAAACAGCACTACCGGAGATATTACGTAACTACTAGCCACATGGCCTTCACACCTGCTCTGGGTGTGTATTAGAAAAGCCCGATGACCGTCGCCGAGAAGTATTACGTAACAAGTTGCCCACCTGGATAAGTGCAATTTGGAACTGCACACGGCCTTCTAAAACAATTAATATCGCCACAGGTGAAAACAAATTAAGAGCATGTTCCGTCACAAATGCGTACCCCCCACTTTGAACGTTTATTCCAAGAGAAAAAACATGAACCACAATATAATGCGCACCGTTTTTTTAAACCACAAAATCGACAGTGAATGCAAGATGTACCGCTTTTCCCCCGTCACCAAAATTAACGAAAAGCGAAAGAAGCAGTATATTCAAGAAACCAAGAAACAAAACTTAAGTTAGGTATTTGAGTACATAGACCTACATGTCACATTAAACAAAGGCTAGTACTTGCGTACTTACATGTCACAGACTCACACGTGCATAAATCAAAACAAACTTATATACCCCATACACTGTAAATGACTAATAAATATATGAAAACAAAAATATAGCAGATTACATTTCGTTCTCGTGGCTAACGTGAATGCGCGAGATTTCTAAATTTATAATAGTGTGGTATATTTCCGGTTTGCCGGAAATGGCCGAATTAAATCTCATGGAAATTAAAAATATTTACGGTCCAGTTTTGTCATTTTTGTGCACTTTTTTGGCGAGGTATGGATACTTTTGTAGATTTATTTTGCATTTATTACAACCATCACAAGTGAAAAGCGATTTTTAAGAGGGTTTTGGCATTTCGTTGTAATGAACACTGTCAATAACCTGTAAAGTACCGTAAACTACCGATCGGCGAGTTATCATGGATGATCGCTGGAAATTTTTAAAAATATTTTTTCTATTGCTATGTATAGTGCGCACCCCCATTTTTAACCTGTATTTTCTGGGAAAAAAGTGCGCATAATACACGGGAAAATACGGTATAAAACACAAAAAAAAATATATGATTAATAAAATGTTCCTGTTATATATTTTGCAATTCATTTATTAAAGCAAGTACATTAATTACATTTATTTTCATTTCAATTAATAGTTTTTTTCTTTAATGAAAAAAACATGCCCTGGAAATAATAAAAATGCCTCAAAAGTGTCTAGTCTACCATGCCTTGCCTAATTTCTAGGGAAAACACTATGTAGGTCCTAATTTTGAATACACTATCCCAAAGTTGAAACCCTCCACTGACCCTGTGGGGTCTTATTTCTAGCAGATCATATTTAAATTTTCATAGCAGGACATATTCAGGGCTCGAACTTAATGATGGCACCGGCGGCAATTGCCGTCGTTGAGATATAAATTGCCGTAGGTAGAGAGCATCACCGACGGCACTTATGTGCCATCGGTAAAATGATATAAATAGGCTATCCCACAATTCTCACTTTGGCAAAGGTTAAACAGTCGGGACAATACGGCCTGTTACATTCTCAGAAACCGAAAGTAGTCGACATTTTCCGAATGAGAAAAAAAGGCAGAGTTACTTCCCTTATGTTATTTTGACAAAAGAGGATCGATTTTTTTTTTATGCTTACAAAAATGTCATTGAACAGGAGAAATTGTCTCCCGCACAGTTGAAAGGAGATTTGCTCAAATACCGGGAGACTCCCGCGGAATCCAGGAGGGTTGACAGGTCTGTGTTATGATGGTTACAACACATTCATAAATGATACAAAATGAGTAGTGTCACACTGTGGCGAGTAACATTTTTAGCTTGGCTAGTAAAAAATTTTTGTCCACTAGCCAAAGAAGAGTAAGTTATAAAACCGAGTGTAGAACACTGATGTATATATATATATGTGTGTGTGTGTGTGTGTGTGTGTGTGTGTGTGTGTATATATATGTATGTATATGTGTGTGTGTGTGTGTATGCGTGTGTGTGCATATATGTATATATGAAATAAGTTATAATTTTATTATTATTGTGCATTTGTAAGATGCTGACTCAAGGCACCCCAACCATGACATTGCCAGTGATCTGGGGTAATAAAGTTTAAAAAAAACAACAACGAAAAACCCAAAACAAAACAAAACAAAATTCTATGTGCACACCCGGATGTGATCATGTGATTGCCATTTCTTGTTTTGCAAGTTAGAAGTTATATATATATATATATATATATAAACACGTCTGGGTCATTACCCGATCGGTCGGAATTAATTAGATCATGTCCTGAAATTAATACCGTATGATAGATGACTGTCTGTCAGATATATATTTAACTCTCCTTTCGCCAATTATAAAACGTGCCAATTACAGCTAATTATATACAGTGAATTAACTGACAGGTATAATGTGTATGGTAGATGATGGGCAAATTACCTCTAATCAATTTTTTAGAACAGTGGTAAATCCAATACACGAAGAGTTCATTTTGAAAACACGATATACACTCTAATTTTCAGATTTTTTCAATTACAATAGCAGTGAATTATAGGACAAGTCAACAATGTGACAGTACAATACATGTTGAACAGGATGTTAAACCTGTTCTTCATGCAATATGTACATGTATGCTACATGTATATATATGTTATATTGCAGCAAAACCACATTTTTGTCAAAATGAAGTCTGCAAACATTTTGTTTTCAAAATTTTGATCAGCAAAATTTTAGTCCGTTGAATTTTGTTTTAGCTGATGCTTAATGTTTTTATAATTATGTAGTGATCTCTGAAACCTATGTAGCTGAAATCACGATGCGATACTGAACCAAATGTTCCCTGCTGGATGTAATATTATCGCATTTAAATTTTGGTAATAAACTCTTCACATGTAGATCCTCGATGTGCGTGTTCTGCTAATGTGGAGTTTTGGTTCTGTGATTTTCCCCCATATACTACTGACACACTGACTATAATTTCTGTGAGGCCTGACAAAAACATGATCTTGTCCTGAAGACCAGTTGAAATTCTGGTGAATTAAAACAATTCTATTGGTACTGGTCCATCTCTGCATCCCTGGAAACAGTCAATGATTTAAGCTTAAATAAAATCCTTCATTGATATTATACATTACAGAAATATTCATCCACATGTGCATATTGTTTGGGTATTTTTCCAGTACATTTAAGTATTTTCTATTATATCTTTTAGTTTCCATCGGTGTATGAACATGTGCAAACTGTGTGAAATGACGTCATCTTATGTGACATTCCCTGATGATGTTATTTTTATGTTAATTGAGAAATGAACAAACTTGTGTTGCTACAGCTTGGACAATGGGATCATGCCTTAAAACTATTGAATATAATGGAAATTTAATTATATACATGCAGAAAGTGAAAAAAATAATTGGAATTGGTTGTTAAATATGTGTGTGTGTGTCTTGTTTTAGATGTGTGGAGTCTGGGCGTCATCCTGTACATGCTGGTGTGTGGTACCCCGCCCTTCCAGGAGGCCAACGACAGCGAAACACTAACTATGATCATGGACTGCAAGTACCAAGTTCCAAGTCACATATCTAGTCAATGTCGAGAGTAAGTCGACTCACTGACTACGTCACATCTGTGTGTATTGGACTATAGTGCCAGTAAACAGGCTATTTCAGACTCTTATTAAAGGCATTTTTTTCAGACAAATGTATTTATTATTACATATTTGACTATGCAGTATTGAGATTTGGACCTCTCTATAATTGTTACAAAAGTCTTGTAATGTTGACAGGGATCGAATTAAAGTGTTGCCTTTTTGGTTTAATAACTAAAATTAAGGCACCAAAGCAATTGGTTCCCTGAAATGACCGCCCTCAACCCCAACTTATTTACATCAATTCCATGATCTAGAGTGGAGTTAATGACGTTTCCCCAGTCGATTATAGATATCATTTTAAACGATCGATCGTCACATCCATAGAGCCAAAGCAATCAATTTTCATTTGTAATCGATCCTGGTAACATCATCTGTAATTATTTCTCATGGTTCTGCGTCTTTAACACATACATGTACATTGCATTGCCACCTGCTCTTTCATTAGTTCCTACAAGCACGTGATATGTGGTGTGTAGACTACTGTTTCACATGAATGAGAAATATGCCAGGTTAGGACTAACTTGTGATATTTAATAATACTAGGCATACACTGAAGTGTAGTTAATGCCACTTGCAGTCGGTAATCGTGTATGTCACCTCACGTATTAATTCATTATTACTAGTATTACATGACTAACTAGCATAACGCTCACACTGGACTCTTCTCTTTTGATATAACCAATTTTCATATATACTGAACAAAACAAAAAAACTTACGATTTGTACATATAGTATTTGTTGTGTTAAAGAATTCATTGTGTAATGAAATTATATAGGTAGTATTGGCCTTGAGCTGTATTATCAGGATTCATGAATTTTATCGATTATTTTTGCACTGTTAATTGTTGACAATGTGAAATTCAATTTGCACGTGCATGCATGGTTCGACATGTCCCGTGTAGTATTCGGTCAATTTGTTTTACTTGTGTTACTGACATTGTTGTCAAGTGAACGAAGACGCTTCAAAATTTGTAAAACAATTAAAGTTTTTTACATTGTAGCATTTTTAGTATGCCAAGAATACCCAATAATTTACGCGAACGGGCGATTGGCATGCTTGATGCTGGCATGTCGACAGAAGATGTTGCAAGGCATGTTTGGAGTTCTAGTTGAGCGATACGAATTCTTCGCGTAAGATTTCGAATGACAAGAAGCACCAACGACTTGCCACGTCATGGACGTCCACGTGTTACAACGCGTGATCAAGACCGCTATATCATGAACACGCATTTGCGCAATCGATTCCAAACTGCCACTGCTACTGCTGCTAACATACCTGGGCTTCATAATAACCGAATCAGTGGGCAAACTGTTCGTAATCGTCTGCGGGAGAACGGTTTACATGCACGATGTCCTTATGTCGGATGCGTTTTAACGCAACGTCATCGTCTAAATTGTCTTAATTGGGCACGTGTACACACTCGTTGGATACGGCGACGCTGGAATACCGTTCTTTTTTCGAATGAATCCAGATTTTCTTTACAACATGGTGATGGCAGGGTGCGCGTCTACCGTAGGAGAAACGAACACTATGCTGACTGTTGTGTTCTTGAACGAGATCATTTCGGGGGTGGGGGTTCTGTCATGGTCTGGGCATCCATTGCCCATGGATATCGTTCACCACTAGTCGTCATTGATGGCAATTTAAATGCTCAACGTTACCGCGATGACATTCTTGCTCATCACGTCATTCCTCTGTTCCATAACAACGCCAACATCTCGATTTTTCAGCATGATAATGCCACCTCTCATACAGCTAGAGACACTGTAAATTTTCTTAGGACAAATAACATTGATTTCATTGATGACTGGCCCGCTAAAAGTCCTGATCTCAACCCCATCGAGCATGTCTGGGATAGTCTGGACAGACGATTGAGGCGTGTCGTCCCAACCCACCCGCTAACGTCAACGAACTTTGTCAAGTGCTCATTCAGGAATGGAACAATATTCCACAGGCAGAAATCAACACTAGTCAATTCTATGCGCCTGCGATGCACTGCAGTGGTCAATTCAAGAGGTGGTCATACCCGTTATTAAGTGGGTGTTTTTTTTTTAACCGCTACCACACTTGGTCAAAATTTCTCCCAGTTTCTGTTAACCTATGGCCATGATTTTTGCACCAAACGATGCATCATGGAACACTCTTTAAACGCATATATAACAATTATTCCCCCCGGTTTGTTTTCATCAAGTTATGTTCAAGCAAAGTTAGCGGAAGTTTCTTATTTTGTTGTTCAGTATATATCTAAGTGGTCTCTCCAGTATTCAGGAAAGGGATGGAGGGAATCGGTAGAACTTGTTCCACTTCTAGGAAGGTATGGTACCTAAGATTTGGAGGGTACAAGTACTTCGAAAATGTCTTGTAAACGACGATGAATCTGATTACTCTTGTAGTTCAAGACGATGGCATGACTTGTGATTTTGGATGGCAGCCTAAATAAACGGATGGCGGATATTACTATCGCTGCCAATGGATGGCGGGCGTATTGGAAATTAGTCTTAAAAGATGGCAGGCCCGCCATTGCTTATGACATGTAGCGAGACCCCTGTATCTAGAGTATCATATCAGTTGATTGGGTTTACATACTTTTAGGTGCTGAATGCACAGGGTTCGAATTTTACCACAACATCAATATCATGTACCTGGTTACTTTCCTTATCTGCCATTGTGCCTAAAAAATTGGATGTATCCTTACCATATTGTATAATGTAGCCAGGATGTAATAATTTATTTATTTTGGGGGGGGGGGGGGGCAAACTACGTGTGTGTGTGTGTGTTTCTATGTATGTATGTATGATTTTATAAAATTTAATAGTTGAAAAAAAATTTGATTGGTGGGCGTGGGGGATATAATATATCTATACATACACAAACGACAAACAATTTTCGAATTAGCATTTCGTCAAATTCAACTTTAAATTGCATTTGGTGAGTTAGGCTATTTCTAGTTCCAGCCAGTGCACCACGACTGGTATATTAAAGGCTGTGGTATGTGCTCTCCTGTCTGTGAGATGGTGTATATAAAAGATCCCTTGCTACTAATGAAAAAGTTAGCGGGGTTTCCTCTCTAAGACTATATATCAAAATTACCAAATGTTTGACATCCAATAGTTGATGATTAATAAATCAATGTGCTCTAGTGGTGTCATTAAACAACAAAACAAACTTTAACTCTTTTGTTTTGGTAATTAGTCGAATGACAGCTTAAACCCTTATATTGTTATTATGTCAGTAGCGTTAATAATCTCAAAATTATATTAATAATAATGTAGGGCTTCTAGAATTTTTATAAAATCCACTAGCCATGGGGTCAGTGATTTAAAAAATTTACTAGCCACGATTAAAAATTACTGACCCTACTTTACTTTATGTTAATACAATTTTTCTAAATAATAGTAATCAGATTTGTCACCTAAAGAGGGAGATAGAACTTAAAACGCTAACATTGGTGGGTGCTGGGGGCAATGGGCAAGATATTCGTATTTACAAAATAGACAACTGCAATAAAAAAAAAATCATTAGCCATTGGGCATGACAGTAGTAGCTATTTACTAGCCCAACATTAAATTTCACTAGCCATGGGAGTGGGGCTACCATAATCTAGAAACCCTGAATAATGACTGGTACTATAAGATGACGTGTCATGATTTTGTTACTGAATGAACCGATTGTTGACTGTTGCAGTTTAATAAACCTGATGTTGAAGCGTGAGCCGTCGAATCGGGCGTCTCTGGAGGAAATCATTCTGCACCCGTGGCTGATGGGAGGCGAATTCCTGCCGCCATCGTACATGCCGCTCATATCGCGGGAACAGATTTCTGAGGAAGACCACAGCTATCTGGTCCAGAGAATGGTTGAAGGCAAAATTGCAACCAGAGAGGAAATTCTGAGGTAAAAACACAGACCAAAACATCCAGCATTAGAAACAATAATGGATACATGTAAAAGATGCAGGTGTCATATTTAGAGGATATTAAATGAGCTTCCATTTTGTATCATGTTTATGTCGCGACTGAAATCATTTTCAATTGTCATAAGCTTTTGTGAGCGACGTTGAAAATTATTTCACAAGGGAGATAATCAATTTTTAAGTTATTTCACTGATCTTGTTAGGTTGAAGATCCAATAAGGTTGTGTGCTGATCATTGAGGTCATCGTGTGTCATCCCACTTGACGTTCTAGTTGGCCAGAGCACTTTGGTAGAAACAAGATATTTTTAACCATATGGGTTAATGGTGTTTGTTGATTTGTTTGTCCATCCATGCATTTGTTGGTGGTGGAGCACTCACCTGAGTAGTATGTCATAGGTCATGGTATGTGCTCTACTGTCTGTGTAAAATGCATGTAAGAGATTCTTTATAGATTATTCATGAATAAACAATTGAAACTCAGAGCTAGCTCTGGGTAAGAAATTTCTTTTGCCACATTATCTTTAAAAAAAAAAAGAAAGTTTTTTCCCCAGAAAACACCTATTATTACATGAATTTTTTTTTGGCCAAATTAAAATAAAATTTGCCAATTGTTCTTAAAATTCGCAATTGGCGAATTTGGAGAGTGGCAGAGCTAGCCCTGAAACAAGAATGGTTAATTTATAACCATGTCTGTGCTTAATTATATATTTGTTTTCTTTGAATCGAATGACAAGATAATTGACAGTTGTATTTGTTGCAGCTCGCTGGACAAGGGTTCGTACAATCACATCACGGCAACGTACTACCTGCTGGCTGAACGCCGTCTCAAACGACACCAGCTCTTTGAACAGCAGCTTGCTGGAACTGGGAATCAGTTGCGTAAACCATCCATTCCCAACTCGCCGCAGGCTTCGAGCAAACCTCACCTGGAGCCTCTGTCGCTGTCTCCACGGTTTGTACCTTGAGATTTTCTTCCTTTTATTTACATTAGAGCAAGTCATCAGGTGTACACTGCTGTTTGGCCATGTTTCTGCAGCTTGTACTGTAGCAAATGGAATCCTATACGAAGGTGGCACGCTTGACATATGTGACAAGCCGTGAACGTTTTTTTTATCTATCCGGAATTCTGGATTTTTAATTGTCTGCACAGTGTTTTTGGATTTTCTGCTGTTTGTCAAAAAAAACATTCCATATTGTCCATTGAAGACTTAAGATATTGTTTTGGCTGGTACTCATCACCATTTTAGACCGTTGTACAATCCTGACCTTGAGGCCAATCTCACAACCCAGCCGCCAATATTATAATTCCCCATTTTTTGTTTGTAACCCACTTTCATCTTAGTGAAGATTAAATATGAATACTACAATGCTACATCAAAAGTATTAACTCAGGTAAGTGGAACCTTTTGTGGTGTTTGAAACACATGGGTACTTGGCACAGTGGTGTAGGATGAAATAAAATTGCAGATGCCCAAATTTATTGGCAATGACAAATCTGGCAGTGTTATTATTAACTGATAGGGTCATTTTAACCTCTGACCCAGCCAAATACTATTTGGTGTGATCATGCGACCTTCATCAGCTGACTAAATTACGATCATTTCTTATGAGATTGAGGTCGATTGTTTATTAAAACAAGGATGAAAACACATTTCTTTACCTTCCCTCCCCACCCAATAAATTCAAGATTTGGTAAATAACAAAAGTGTGTTTGGCAGTAACGTTACTTGTTAAAGTTGAGGTGCAGTATTTGGTCCATCTTGAATTAAATTGTTTGGATAGTCAAGTAACAAGGTTCCAACAGAAACCAAAGATCTATCGTAATTCTGTACATTTACATGTTTGGTGGCAGTTTTGACAGGCATGCTTATACATCGTTTCTGTTGTAATTATTCCCCTCTATTTCTTTTTTGGGTGGTAGGTATTTGTCATATTGTTTCAGTTTGCACTGGAAATGCAATTTTCTGTTCGGTACTGTTGTATTGAAATCAGTTTGTTTTTGGTATTACACATTTAAGCATGCTTGTCAGATTGTAACTTAATTTTTTTTTTTTTTAACGTAAGTCTATATATATTTCACGTTTACTGTACACCTATATATATATTTCCTTTTCTTGTCTTTTTTTTTTTTTTGGTTTGGTCTTTTTTTACACATTTGAAAGACAAGTATTAGTTTGGTAAGTTGACTAGTTCTCTGTTTTTTAGCAAACTGAAAGGACTGAAGAAAACAAAAACGGCCCCATTAGGGCTTGGTTTAGACTTAGATTCCCTGAATATTAAACCACTCCAGGGTCCCGCGTCCGCCGAGATAGGGAGCCTGTCACGGCCCCTGTTTGTGAAAAGCATTACGGGCACGATGACGCTGGATCGGAAAGACAGTCTGAAGAAGCGGCAGTCGCAGGTCTCGCCTATCACTCCCGACATGGACACCAGCCGACTCGGTGAGCTGGAGTCGAAGCCCGAGACGCAGGAGGTGGTGAAGAAGAAGAGCACGGGGTTCTCGAAGATCGCCATATTGAGTTCGTTCTTTGAGAGGAAGGCCGGGTCGTCCACATCGGGCAAGAGTCCTGTGTCCGAGCACAAGTCTGGACATTTCTGGAATGCGATCCGAAAGAAGCGTCAAAAGTAATGTTTGATAGAATGTGCTACTACTCCCGATGTCTGGCATGATTCCGTGCATAGATTGTGTGCCAAATACAGAACCTGCAGCCAGTTTTTTTTCTTCTAAATTTTATTTTATTGTTTTCCAGTCATTTTGTTTTTGTTTTTCTTACTTGGTTCATGACTAATTTTTGTTTCACAATTTGTGAAAAATGTGTCTTCAGCCTTTTTTTACCTTATTTCCTACTGTTTTTTTTTTATCGTAATGAATTTTTGTTACCTGCTAACTGAGTTTTGAAACTATAGTTTGTCTTCTTTGTGCATTTTGCTTGTTTGCTTGTGAACTAGGATGTCATTTTGTTTCATTAATCGCTGAATTGGTTTTCCAGTGTTTCACCAGTGTTTATTATTGCATGGTAATGGGACTCGAAAAGGAAAGTCAGGTGTAGCCTGCTGTTAATTTTTAAGAATAGCACACAGAAAGAAATATGTCCTTCTAAGAAAATATATGGACAGCTAGAAGTAGAACGATGGGGGTGTTGGGATGGTTTGTGTATCGACTGGTATAAATAAATAAAGAAAAAAATAAAATAAATAACTAATAAATTAACAAATAAGAAATCAGTTAATGATGTCCGTTAGGAATTCTCAGTTAGTAGTAGTCATGTGATTCTGTTCGTTAACAACAGTTTTTCATGATTTAGTTTGAAAGTTTTATTACAAGTTCAGGGTTTGACAAATCCACTAGCCCTCGGTCCTGACTAGTGAAAATTTGGTCTGGGCTAGTGGAAATTCTCACCTGTATTAATTACTATAATACATAGGGCGCTAGCTAAAGCTTCTGTGAGGGCTAGTGACTTAATCAAACATTTGTCGAACACTGCTATTATAAGTTGTTTGATAAACATTAGATAAAGTTTTGTCTTAAGTAGTAAATAAATACAATTCAAGAAAAAAAGAGAAAAGAGTAAGACTCTTGATACAGGTAGCATGCCTGTTTTTTAAGCCAGATATATAATTAATTTTTAATAAGATACCCTTGGTATTTATGATTTCGCATGTTTGGGAATCTTATTAACAATAATGAGCAATGAGACATCCGCACAGGCAACCTCTATCTCTCTTGAAAAATGACCTGCAATTAGTTTGGGTTTTCAGCAGCTGAATGTTTTTCAATTTAGAGCCCTGCTGTGTTGAATCTGACCACCTGCAAGCTTGATTTACAATAATCAATTTTAGTCGTTCACTTTTCTTATAGTATAGTTGGAAATACATTTTGGAAAGCTCTGTGTGAATAAATTTTTAGGCACAAAATATTTCTGTATAATATTTATTATAGCAATTGAGAAGAAAAATATATAGTTGAATTTTTAGAGCTTTGCTCTTAATATATATATATATATATATATATATATATATATATTTATATATATATATATATATATATATATATATATATATATATATATATATATATATATATATATATATATATACCATGTCCAAAGTTTAATATCTTTCAAAGTTATTTCAGTCATTGCAACTTGTGTGAATTAAAATGGGTTCATTGGTCAATTTGTTATGAAAATTTAACAGCAATGTGTGCATGCGTATGATTACATTGATCCCATTTCATTGTGTTGATTGCAGTCCTGTTCCTTTTTTTATATTATCATTTTTTAATATTTTGTTTATTTAAAGAATCAACCAGCGTCCCATTGGTAAGAGCTTAACTCCTAGCCCGCCTGCCATTTTAACCCTTGAGGGGCTAGAAAGCCGACTCTGCAGCTGGTAACATCCTCATCCTCATTGTCTGCCATTATCTATCTGGCTTTGTTTGCTTGGCTGTAATTGTATCAGGCCTGTCACCATTCATTTGCCAAATTGTCTGCTTAAATGTAAACAGCATTACACTTTGTTAGTGCAGTGACCAATGATCGGGGTGCTACCTACGTATATGGTAGTCGGCACACGTTGGGCCCAACTTCTAAGTATTTAAATGTCTATCAGCAGTTGTGCTGCCAATATCTACTAAAAGTACTGTGTTGGCATGAATTTCACAGTTTAAAAGAAAGAAATGTTATTTCCACCATTCATGTATTTAGAAGCAAAACTCTGGGTGATTAAAAAAAATAAAAATAGTCCAGCTTTTTGAAGTTGAAAAAGTATGCAATGCCCAACATTGAGATTTTGCACAAAACCAGTTTATTATGTGTGTTGATAGTAAATTTTAATTTTGATATATATCTAATTATGCGTGATACTAGACGTAATGTAAAAACAAATGCTACATTTAGAATCTAATCAGTATCATTCATATGTACTACATATATACAGAACTTCACATACGTTGTTTTCGCTTCCTATTTATTGCGCAAGAATATATACCACGAGACCTCATAGCGGTCAAGTGGTATGCGCTTTCGCAAAATAAACTTGTGCAATAAATAGGAAGTGAAACAACGTCTGTGAAGTTCTGTATTTATTACATACCTTCTTTTATGTTTTATGAAAACGTGTTTTCATTAAATGTCATAACAACATTTGGTTAAATCTATGATCAAAACTCCTTTCATGGATTTACTTAGCATTTAGAATCGTACTCTGTGACAGCCTTGTGTAATGTTTCAAGTACAATGTGACGTAAATCACATACGACGTGAATAAATAAAAGGCACCAACTACAGTAAAGATCCAGTCTAGATAAATTTATCACACTGTTTGAAAATGTCTTTATCACTATAGTAAGATTGAATAGGTATGTAATAAAAAAAATTATGGTTGCTTTGTGAATTCCCCTCTCCCCCTCCCAGTCGATGGACTTTTTGCTTATAGGATCAGTATACTTCTTGAGTTTTGACTAAGGAAGTCTATTTCATCCTAGAAAAAAAAATGTCTGGGTGTGATAGAAAAATCTTGGTATTTGTAGATAAGCTTGTTGTTTGTGTACGATCTTGGTGTTAATGTATGAGCTTGTTGTTTGTGTACTAGCTTGGTGTTGTTGTATGAGCTTGGTGTTAATTTATGAACTTGGTGTTTGTGTACGAGCTTGGTGTTTGTGTACAAGCTTGATATTCATGTATGAGCTTGGTGTTTGTGTACGAGCTTGTTGTTTGTGTACGAGCAAGCTGTTTATGTATGAGCTTGTTGTTTGTGTACGAGCTTGATGTTCATGTCTGAACTTGGTGTTTGTGTACGAGCTTGCTGTTTGTGTACGAGCAAGCTGTTTATGTATGAGCTTGTTGTTTGTGTACGAGCTTGATGTTCATGTCTGAACTTGGTGTTTGTGTACGAGCTTGCTGTTTGTGTACGAGCTTGTTGTTTGTGTACGAGCTTGATGTTCATGTCTGAACTTGGTGTTTGTGTACAAGCTTGGTGTTAACGTGTTAGCTTGGTATGAGCTTTGTGCCATTTTGCGAGCTTAGTGCCTGTATAAAAGCTTGGCACTTGTTTAAGAGCTTGGTGTTGATATATGAGTACGAGCTTGGCGTTTGCTTGTTTTGCATAGATATGATTGCATGTGATTTCCAGTATTCCACAATTTTATTTGACTGAAGAGACTGTTGGTAACATTCAAAATCGCTCACATTTAATGGTTCACTCAAAGAAATGAAAAAATATTTAAATTATATTGTCCAACGTTATTTAAAAGTTTTAAAATAGAAAATAAACATATCCATTATGTTCGTTTTAAAGTACCTAACATTTAATGTTTCACTCGAAGAAATGAAAAACTATTTAAAAGTTTTAAAACAGAAAATAAACATATCCATTAAAATAGAAAATAAACATATCCATTATGTTTGTTTTAAAGTAGCTCACATTTAATGTTTCACTCGAAGAAATGAAAAACTATTTAAAAGTTTTAAAACAGAAAATAAACATATCCATTTTTGTTTTAAAGTATCAGATTCGGTACCCGTAAGGATATGGATGTATTAATCAGTTACTGTTTGTGGATCAGTTTGTGCAGACTGATGATTGATGACAATTTCTAACATTTGTATGTGCTGTCCTGTGTGTGAAAATACATGTAAATGATCCCATGCTGATATTTAATAATTAAAGGACATTAAACGAGCCTCCATTTCGTATCATGTTTATGTCCTGAGTGAAATAATTTTCAGATTTCATGTACTTAGTATGTGTCAATGAAAATTATTTCACGAGGGACATAAACAAAATAAAAAAAGCAAAAAAAATCATAATAATATATATATATATATATATATGAGGAGTTTAGGTGCAAAACCTCGTAAACTCCACGTTCATGAAAATTGAGATAACCGTTGGAGACAAACCTTCTCAGTCCCTGGTACCCGATGAGTAAATGAATTTTGCTTCAAAAGCCCGTTAGTCCCACTTTAAATCCAAACTAGAATACGATTTCTTTGCAGAACCTCGGAAACGCCATCTGAGTTTGTCTGCAGAACCGCGTAGTTTGTAGACCGCCAATCACATGTGCACATCAGATCACACGATGCATAAGATGGCCGCGCCCATGATAAGCATTTTTGAGCGCTGAATTCGTGTAATTCCTCCGGATTTTTGGCCAATTTATCCACGCTAGTTATGGAAACTTATGATGCAGTTGACGAACCTGTGATGTTATCACCAACAGGAAAGCATAAACAACCTAGGCCACGTTCGGCCCGTTCTATAGCCAAAACAGCTCGTTACAGTGGTTACAGTTACAGTTTGATTTCTCGTGTAACATGCACACATGTGACCAGGAATTATGTGGTGTGCCAGTTTGTTCAATATTGTGAAAAATTACACTCACTAGCCCAATTTCAATAAATCGATGGATGTGTGTTTAAATAGGGGGAGGGGGCGGGATGACTGACTGAACTTTCGTGTAATCTTTTGAAGACTTCCAAAGTGGCATGGAGTATGTTGTGACCCAACTGGCATTATTTTCCAGTCATCTTTCCATAATTATAATTCTAGAGTATCTTACTGTTATTGTTATTACACTGGGATGGCACAATTGTTTTAAATAAGTGTCAGTTTTAATGCTTTGTGAAGGCTAGGAATAATAGGCCAGCAACTGCCAAACTTTGGTATATCCATGGACAAGTAAAGTTCTTCTTTTGTAAATGTTTAATTCAACCTTCACTTTTAAGATGTTTCTAATTGTCTGTTCTTTGATTCTGCAACATTTCCATAAGACAAGTCTCCAAAAATGGACTTGCTAAGTTTTGCAAACAAATCGAAGGTTTTGCAGAAAAATCATCACATTTGGTAATTACCGAGTTTTTTAATAAAGGCTCATTTTTTACTTTCATATTTTTTGTTCATTGCTCCATAACCATTTCATGACACGAAAAGTGGAATTAGTGAGAATTAAAATTACCATCAGGTAAAAATCTTCATTTTAAAACAAACGAAGTCAGATGAACTCCTCATATATATATTTACTGTAGATCCTGAAATTAACGCGTCCCTAAATTAAAGCGAGTGATGGTGATGGTGGGTAGACTAAAATGTGACATGAAATTAATGCGAGTGGCCTTTCCTTTGAAATATTAACTTTCCTAACACCACACGTCTGTGTACATTTTGGTTAAATCCAAGTTAAAGGCATCTTCAATCAGATCAAATCACTAACATGTCTGTGTACACATCAGTTAACCTGTTTAGTCCCTATTGTTTTCGACCGCATGCTAAAACCCATTCATGCACGATGGAACGTGTCGTCACACTGGCTAGCAGCTTGCTGGACTATTGGACAATTAGTCAGTCTTATTTACAATGAATTGTGCTCCAGTTGTTCTATAAATGTATTAGAATTTTAATCTTTGTTTGTTTTAATAGCGTGTGACACATAACTTGCTGAACTATTGACAATTAGTCTGTCTCGTCTAGAATGAATTGTTTTCCAGTTCTGTGTTATAATATATTTTAATTTTATTTTTGAGGGGTTATGTTTTAATAACATGGGACACATATGCAAAACATAGAAATAAATGTGTAATAAAATGCGTAATATTAATGCGAACAACACAAACTTGCATTTTTCGCATTACTATTATGATTGCATTAATTTTAGGATCTACAGTATATAAATTTTATCTTGAGGAACAAACCTGCCATTGGTAACACCCCTGACCTGCGTTAATTCATATCACAGCTACGGCGATTGTTATTGGTACTGCCATTGACTTCGAGTCCTACAAATGATAATATGCATTTGTAATTTCATCCTCCAGAAAGCTGAGTAAATTGTATACTGGCAGAAAGCTTGTATATGGTATATTGCAGGCCTGTGGAAATTGCAAAAACGATCGTTTCATTCACGCGAATCTTAATTTTGCATAACCTATTTCTTGTTCATGCAAAATGCTGGAGCTCCATTTTCTTGGATATAACGGGTTACACAATAAGGAAATGGGTCACCTGAATTTATTTCTGTGTCCTGATAAATGGGTCACACATATGTTCAAATTTCAGAGGCCTGTATTGTTACCTCAGTTTATGTGACCAGGTTTTTTAGTAGGTCTTACGGTAAAGTTGCGTTAAAAAATCTTTACTTATGGTTTGTTAGTAGACTTCAGTGGAAATGTCAGGGATACTATTTTCCAGCTTTTAAACTGAATTCAGACTTTTAAAGCTGAATTCAGGTTTTTTGTGTGTTATTTTCAAAGTAGATGACTGACTTTGATCTGAAATGCTGAAGAGAAACCGACCCTCTATTTAATTATCGTATAGAGGTTTTAACTGTTTCAAGATCATTTCAGCTTTGATTTTTTAATGTGTATCACATATTTAAATAATATCATCTACATGAATTTTATAGTACTTTAGTCTATAAACTGAATTTGATCATTTGTCTTCTTCTCTTTCTCTTTCAGTCCCGACTCTCAACCAAAAGAACCAATGAAACCGTCGTACATCCAGTCCCTCGTGTCTCCGCCCGGCACCCACCCGAGCCCGAGCCTGAGCCTGGCCCCTCCCCCTTCCATGCTGGCACCAGCAGCAGTGGTGTCGATCGCGGCACAGTCTCCAGAGAAGCGCTTCCTGGCGTCGCGGAAGTACAGCCTGATCAAGGAGGAGTCACAGGAGGAGAGCGCAGAGGAGCTGCAGGAGGAGATGGAGATCGGCCACGACATCCACGTCCAGCCCGTGCGCACCTACGAGGACATCGAGGAGCAGGTGTCCTCCCACAACATCGTTGGGGGAGATGGGCCGGATGCGGGGGCTGCGCTGGCCGTCCGCTGGCCGCTCATGTCCGTGTCGAGCTCACCGCAGCTGCTGAATCAGATCTTCGAGGAGAATGAGTCAGACGAGGACGACGACTTCGTCCCTGACAACTTGCACGCACCGCACCAGTACAAGGCCAACAGCATGGCCTCGCCTGAGATCCTCCGCAAGTATGAGCAGAGGAAGAAACGGCGCGGGGCAGGTCAGCGAGGGACCAGCTGCAGCAGCTCGGACGCCAGCGACACCGACGACACGGAAGGCAGATCCCGCAAGGACAAGCTGAAGCACAAATTCGTGCACCGGCGGGACAGCAGCGACCACTCAAGCGACACAGACGGTCCCGGCGGTCAAGGTGGGGATCTCGGAGGAGGGGCGCAGTTTGGCGGAGGTGGGGGGTCGTCGCACGAGTCGCGGGACGGCAACAAGAGAGATTCCGGGAAGAAGGACAGTTCGGGCGGAAAGGGTTCGAAAGGAGGTGGTGGTGGACACGGGTCGAAGCAGAACCACGCGGGGCTGTTCAATCTGGAACCCGACCTTGATTCGAGGTCGTTCACGAAGAAGCTCGCCGAGATAAGCATGACCTCGCTGTCGTCGAATTCCAGTGCTGGGAGTGCAGGCCACCTGCACAGCTCGAGGCTGGGTTCAGATGGAGGCCATCACGAGAAGAAGAACTACTTCACCATAGGCTGCAGTCCGGTGCAGTATCTAGGACAGTCTGGTGCCGAATCGGTCGGCGACACGAAGTCATTTCAGTTCAGCGAAATCTCCGAGCAGTCTGACTGTGGCTCCTTATGTTCGAGTGACTGTGTGTTGGGACTGCAGAAGAAAGGAATGCAGAAGGATCACAAGGTTCAGACAGACATCAACAGAAACGGGGTGATGTCGCGCTGCTGTCCCACGGACACAGCACCCAAGCTGTCTGCCCTTAAAGTAGAGTCGAAGTGTTGTTCTGTAGTGTAATGTTTATTAGGTTTTTTAAGTTTTAGTCTTATTAGATATTGACTGCAGATTTTCAAGCACTAGGAGCAGCAGTTTCGGTATCGCCCCGGGTTAGCACAGACAACTGGCAAAATACCTCATTTAATTCAAATTTAGAGAATTTTTTTTTCTTCATTAACATGATGTTTTGTTGTGATGAATTTTTGCCAACAAATGTTTTGCTATAGAAAAATGTGATGAGAGGTACTAATGTACACAAGTTCCGTTTCTTTGCTTGCAGTTATGTCATTGTGATAGTAATGCTGCCACTACCCACCTCCCCCAGCCATCTGAATAGACACAATCAAGAAGTATTGTTGGGGTGGGGGGTGGTGGAGTAGAAAAATAGCAGTTTGTCATATACATGTCTTGCTTGTGTTGTAGCCAATCGGTCATCACATTTGGTATTTGAGCTGGTGCGGTTATTGTAGAATCGATCCCCGTTGATGGACCCATTGGGTTATTTCTCACTCCAGTCGGTCAACCACGACTGGTATATCAAAGGCTGTGGTATGTGCTTTCCTGTCTGTAGGATGGTGCATATAAAAGATTCCTTACTATTAATGGAAAAATTTTCCTCTCTTTAGACTATACATCAAAATGACTGTGATTAACATCCAATGGCTGATGATTAATAAATCAATATGCTCTAGTGGTGATGTTAAATGAAACATCACATTTGGTACTCAAGCTGTTTTGTTGATTTTGAATGATGTAGCCACTTTCTAAACGATTTTGTCAACTGACAACTTTGTGTGATTGAAAATCTGTGGTCAGATTAATATTATACAGTAATAGTTATAATGAAAAATATTCTCTTATTTCACTGGGACTTATCTACAGCACTTTCTTTCAAGTTTGAAATAGATTTTTCAGTACTACTACTAGTTTTTGTATCTGGTAGACTGATTGTTCTGAACCTATTCTGCCTGACCGTACACGAAGAACATGAAAATATATCAAAATGTTTTAAAGCATATCAAAAGCTGTGTTTACACTTGCACACGTTAAACTGGTTAAACTATACTGGTGTTTAGCTAAAACACTTTGGTTTGGAAATGACGAGTGTTCACACTTGTAATAGCTATACCGGTATAAGGAGGAAGTGTAATTATCTGCACTTGCACAAGACGTAAAAAAAAAAAAAAAAAATGGACTACAAGTCTGTTGGGACATTGCTGACGCACTTGCTGCTTATTCTGACTGATGTCACCGTCATTTCCGCCGTATACTAGTTTCAATAAACCAGTTGCATTCACACTTACATTTAAACTGTATTAGGGTGTACCTGTTTAACTAAACCACATACCGAAGTGTTTTAGCTATACCACTTTAGTGATACCGGTATAGTGAAAAGATTGCGTTCACACTTACAATTTTAACTGGTTAGTTTGTGAACACGGCTAAAGTGAACAGATTAAAACTAGGCCCTTGTTTAGATATACTGGCTTGGTTAAACCGACAGCACTTTGATTGGTAGAATGACAGGTCATTTGGATAGACAGTAGTATTGTCAAAGTGGCCAGTAGGTGAGAAGAGAAGAAGAAGATTAAAGTACAGTACTCCTATAACGAACAAGAAGGGACCCTGATGATAAGTTTGTAATGGCAGTAGTTTGTCATACATATTTGCACAAGTTGGTTATTAATGTATAGGGAGATAAAACGGGACTTCATGATAGTTAGTTCTAAACAATAGTTCGTTCTAAACAATAGTTCGTTCTAAGCATGTTCATTGTAAGTGTACTTTACTGTAATGTGAACACTAAAGAAAACTTGCTGCAAATTTGTGTGCCCTGGCACACCGGGTTGAGAAATACTTACTTAGTAGACAACGACATTGTCAGTAAAATGTTACTCAGTCTAGTAGACCAGTGGCTTATTAGGGAGGGCGATCGCTGGACTGGGTTTTTTGCACCTAACGTTAGATTATGTGATATTATAGAATATGATGGTACCAGTCAATATATTGGCGAGTGCTCGGCCTCCAGAACAAGCCACAGTTTTACACTTGCTCAAAGTTATTGTTTTGCTCCTACACTTCAGTTGAGTCATATCGGGACTACATTAATTAAAAGATTTGTGAAAATACTTTATTTTGTTAACATCTTAGTGTAAAACAATTTAATTGTAGGAATTTTTCCTTTCTTTTTCTTGTAAATTTTATTGCATGCATTACAGAAAGTTATTTTCACACTTGCTATTGAGTTATCTCCCTTTCTCAGACTAAGACTGGTATGTGTACTGCATAAGATATGAATAATGAGACATGGTATCAGTCTATTTCATGTAAAAGTGATAATTTCTGTCAGGGATATCTGAATAAATGGCGATTGTAAATGTCGATACAGCTCGGTGATATATTGTGGTGTTAATTATCAGTGACATGATTTTAAAATGTATTTATCAGTGTGGGTGGATAAAAACATGTTTCAACTGGAATTATTAAGATATGTTTTAAATATTTAATCAGTGTTTTTCATGGGTTTTTTTTTTTTTTTTTTTAACCATGATTTTTTTGCGTATTTAATCAAGTGTAATAAGGGAAGTAACTGTATTTTACACGGTCAGGATTATACATGTAGTTAAAACAATTTTTGTGAAAATTAAAACCGGTAATTTTGTCCCCCTATGCATTGAAATTGCAGATACCTTGTTCTTTTCAATTGTAACTAAAATAAGAATTTTAATATATATATATATATATATATATACTAACAGTAGTTAAAAATCATTTCTGTTGTATATCGGTATCGGTTACTTATCTTGTTCTTTAGATGGAAATAGACATTTTGATGTAGATATCATTAATGACGCTAACAATAATTTTGTTTTGGTAATGTTTGTTTTTTTGCAATACCAAAAACCTTGTATTAACACTTCAAAGAGACTAAAAATTCCAGCTACATTTTAATTTTTAATTTTTCTTTTTCTTCAAATTAATGGTTGACATTGTTTTGCAATAGTGTATCACAAATCAGAGCTTGTTAATTCATAATGTTGCTATTCTCTAAACATCTTAGACTGCCATGTCACATTTTGTTGTGTCATCATTGTTATGTTGACAACAGTCTTATAATTTCAGTGTGATGTATTTGATATGCTTTTCTTAAGTATTCACTAAATACAGCACATTCTACTAAAGATCTGTACACTTTCACAATTGTTCTCATCTTTAAGACCTGTTTCTCTCTCGAAATTTGTTAGAGCTGTTACTGAATAGTCATTCTGGAGGTTTAGGGGTTGAGAGGCAGTAGTATTTTACCCCCATAAAATAACATCATTATTAACATTAACACAATTTCTTTCTCTTTTTGTTATAATAAAATGTTTATTTTCTATTTTTTGGAATGGGATTGGTGAACACACGATCACCTATATTAACTCCTTTCCACAATTTTTTTTTGACAAACTATCCATTAGATATAATATGATGCCGCTCACCCCCACCCCCATGTGAATATTTTCAGAATGGCCCATAGGTGATTCTTATGTTGCACGATTCTGCTGTCAAGGAAAGACATGTTTATTTTTTTAGGTTTTGCTTAGATAATCGTGCCATCATCATGTGCATATTAATGGTTTTAGTAATTTATTCTGTCAACATCTAGCTGGCATGTTTCTTTGCAAACAAAGATATTCTTATAAATTTTTATGTTTTATATACCTGTATTTATGAAAATACCAATCTTGGTTGTTTTGTTTTTAAAAAGAAACAAATCTGTATATTTTAGGATAGTAAGTTATGAAAGCTTGTGAACGAACACCTAGTGTGAGGGTATCAGCACTGGTAGTTAGGGATGCAGAAAGGAGTAGAACGCATACCAAATGCAAATAGAAATTCTGACGGATGACTTACACTATTCAAATTCCAATCTGACGTGCATCTTTTTTGGGGTGACTATCAAGCTTTATTTTCAGTTTAGTCCCCTGCCGGTTCAACAGGAGAGGTTTATAAGGTTTCGTCTTCATCCGCATGTACAGACGTTTTTATATTTTTTAAATGCTTTAAAATATATAGCTTTGTCTTGTACAGTTACAGATAAAGTTTTGACTTTCATGGGAATATACCCTTGTTTTTTAATGGGAATTTATTCAAGGGCCATAACTGTCAAAAATATAATTTATCCATATTTGACAGAGTTATGGCCCTTGAACTTAGTCCCGGTAGGGGACCGACATATATTGCTTTAGCAGTGATTGCAGAGTGCTTGTTTAATTTTAAAAATTTAATATATTTTATTATATTATTATTTTTTTTTTTTCAAAGTTTATTACTCTTATTTCTGATTTCACTGGCTGGATATTTTAAGTTAAGTGTGTACTTGTATCATAACACTATCTTTCTGTTGACTGACGGACTAGTAGACATTCTGACAGACTTGTTAAATTTTTTGATTAGGCACACTAGTGACAACTGTATTTTGTTTCCATTTCTGCTGCCCTGGTCTTGGTGGCGTCGTGGCAGGCCATCGGTCTACAGGCTGGTAGTTACTGGGTTCGGATCCCAGTCGAGGCATGGGATTTTTAATCCAGATACCGACTCCAAACCCTGAGTGACTGCTCCGCAAGGCTCAATGGGTAGGTGTAAACCACTTGCACCGACCAGTGATCCATAACTGGTTCAACAAAGGCCATGGTTTGTGCTATCCTGCCTGTGGGAAGCGCTAATAAAAGATCCCTTGCTGCCTGTCATAAAAAGAGTAGCCTATGTGGCGACAGCGGGTTTCCTCTAAAAACAGTGTCAAAATGACCATATGTTTGACGTCCAATAGCCGATGATAAGATAAAAAATCAGTGTGCTCTAGTGGCGTCGTTAAATAAAACAAACTTTACTTTACTTTTTTCCATTTCTGCACCCCTGGTTACAGTGGTGGTATGTTAACAGCTAGGTACATTACCTGCGGCTTATTAAACTTCAAGCAGGACAGTGAAATCAATGAGTTTATCTCAACAACATCCATGTAAATTTGTCAACTATTGTACAGTGGTCAGTAAACTGTACATACCAGGATGTTGGGTTTTTATTGTAGGATTGGGGTATGTTGTTGTTAGTGGTGGTGTTATTTGTCAATATTGCTACCATTATATTAATTAATATTGTGTGTGTATAGGAACAGATCATCTGTGATATTGAACTTCGACACATCAGCAATATGTTGCAATATTATCTGTAAATAGGTAGAAGGGGGAGTGGAGGAGAGAGGGAGGAAGAGAGATGGAGAGAGAATTATATGGAGAGAGAGAGAAAGAGAGGGATAGAGAGAGAGATGGAGAGAAGGGGTTTGGGGATCAGTGTGTGTATGCTGAGGAATAGCTGTTCAGTGAGTAATACATGGAACTAGTCCATGTCAACTTCAGTTGAGTTTTTCACTTACTGGAGTTAAACTGCTCCACCCGTCTCAGTAACACTTGTTATCCCTTGACAGCACTCCAGTACTACCATGTTGAGGGACAAGGGCTCAAATCCTGTCTGAAGATTGCTCTTGGGAAGAAATTAGTTCTTGATAAAACTGCTATCATAAACGAGCTGCAGCATTGTTTCTGAGTAGTACATCATCTTACTATTGATTCATTAGCTTCTAGTAAGACAGAATATGTTTCAGTACAGTATACTGTACACTAATAAATATGAAAGTTTTTCTTTTCTTTTAATGCTATAAGGGTAGAAGTACAAAGAGGTTAGCGAGGTAAGGCTACTTATCCATGAAAAGAGGGAACATTAAGGTTTTATGTAATCTTATATGTATACCAAATTAATATTTTTATGTTGATTGGGTGAACATGTATTTTCTTGGGAGGATAGATACATGTACTGTTATATTTTATTTAAATCATAGTCCAAGAATTTTTTTTTCATAAAAGGATAGCGGTTTTATAAAATATCTTGTGGCATGTGTGGTGTAGAAGTAAAATATATCGCACTAAATGTATAAAACTAGGCCTCTTTCCGTACTGTCACAAGGATATTTTTCAACGATAGGCCCGCTTACCATTACTGTGATAATGTTCTTAAAAAATTTCTTTTACACATCTGCATTTTTGCAAGCAGATTACTATACAAAATTTGATGTTGAAGGGTACTTTTAAGCCACAAGTAGATAACTTTGCATTACGACGTTACAGCACTGAAAAACTCTTGTGCAGAAACATTGCTCATCAATTAATCACGTATATGAAAAAGGTACTGTGTATATGAAGGATATCGATAAACTCATGCTAGGAAAGTGGACCTGACCTCGATTATAATAGTTTCAATACTAGATTGTGTCTGTCTGTATTTTAAACCAGTGAAAATTGTCCGAATTATATACAATGTGGGATACTGTCATTTAAGCAGTTTCATGTGATGGATTTTATCACCTTGTGTTTTAACCCATGTTTAAAGTAGGAATATATATGTATTGTACCATTAGACTATTCAGAATCGTATTGTTTACATATGAAAAGTCTGTGTGTGTGTTTGTGTTGGTGTATTAATGTGTATGTGGTTATTTATTGAATGTATGTATATACTAAAAACAACATGTATGTATGTACATGGAAGTTAATTTAATCTGGTTGCTTCATGCAAGCAACATGTATAGTATATAGAGTAGAATTAATTATTTTTATCAAGTTTTTTTCTTCTCTTTCTCCTATTTTACCGTTTGTACATCTCCACCTCATGTTTACGTAATCTCTCCAGACTATCCAAGAATAAGACCGTAAAACTTTGATCGGTGAATGTGCTATCATTAATATTCTACTGTCGTGATTCTCTGTTTAATATTATAATACTATGTTAATTGTTTTTCGTACTGTCTAGGTTAATATTTTGCTGTCAGGATTAATGTTGTTCCGTTCTGAACATTAATCGACTGTCTTGATTAATATTCTTTTTGTCAAAATCAATATTCGGCTATCTTGATTAACATCCTGCTATAAATTGTGGTCCATCTCCTAGTATGGTTAATCATATTTTGCTTAATAATAATAATGTTACTATCATGGTTTGTGTACGAGTTTAATTTAATATTCCTGTCTATAATTTTCCTATCTTTGTTAATAATCTACTATCATGGTTTATCCGCTAGTTCGATTAATAATCTTCTCTGTTGTTTAATATGATGCCGTCTTCATTAATGCACTGTCACGTGGTGTAGGTATACCCTAAATTCTGTATGAGAATGTATTAAACTGTATTTGTGCATAATTAATGGTATGAGTCTTGTAATACATGGGCCGATTTACGAAAGGTAATCATGGTGTATTTATTGTAGACACATGTCTTAATCAAGGACAAAATATTATGTGTAGATATGGCCAAGTACTAGGGTTTATGGTAAATTATGAAAGGCACGGTACTGTTTAGGGAAATTACCTCAAACTGAGAGATGCATATCTTTTGTAAATTTGGCCTGTGGTCGACATAATATGCTAGGTTCTTGGGTGCATGTTCACCCATCTGTGTGTGTACTAACCAATAAAACTGCTATTGCCATGCTTGCATGCTTACAGCAAGTAACCCCCCACACCTCGATTGGTATTTAGTCGGATGATCTTGATTGTCTGCTACAATTTGCTTTTGCAGGAGTTACATGAAAATAACAGTAAAATGTGTGTCTAAAAACTTATATAATTTTAAGAAGAAACCAAATGACTGTGAAACTTAAATTTACACACAAAAAAAAGAAGAAAAAATATATGAACAAATTAACAAACAAATAAATAACTTAATTAATTAATCAAACTCCCATATATTTATTAAGAATTTTTTTTAATAAATTAATCCCCCATATACATGTGTATTTATTAATGCATAGACGTATATTCAGAATTAGAAACAGTAGTTGAACTGACAGTCAGTAATTAAAATCGGATATCAAACTAACAGTTGGTAGATGAACTGGCAGTCAGCTACACACATTTGTTAGACTGGCAGTAAGTACAAACAATAGTTGAAATGACCGCCCATAACTACAAACAATAGTTGAAATGACCGTCCATAGCTACAAACAATAGTTGAAATGACCGCCCATAGCTACAAACGATAGTTTAACTGGCAGTTGGTGATTTAAAAAAAAAGAAGTAGTTATCTGGCAATCAGTAATTAAAAACGGTACAATAATTGTGCTGACAGCCATATTATCTTGTAGTTTTTTTATTATGAATTTTGTGCAAGACATGGCCTGGACCTGTGCTTTGGAAACTTTGAATGTGAAGGGGAGGAGTGTATTTGAGACGCAAACTTCATTTTGAGTCCCAACTTCAAAATGAAGTTCGCACAGCGTTACACTCTTAAGAATCAAAAGTCTGAACCCATGACTAGGCTGACCAAGTTTTGAAAGCACGGTACCGAATAGAATTTGTAGAACTTAACAACTCGTGAAATAGGTACAAATACATTAACTATTTCTTAATATCAAAGTTATTTCGTGCGACGAAGATGATGCGTTTCTCTTACAGTTTTCACTGTTTATTGTTCACTTTAACATCTCACAGTAGGTGCATTATTGACGTGTTGTTTGTCATCGTCGCCGTTGTTACCTTGTTACCATTGTTGAGAGAAAGTGCCAGTAGACACCTCAATGCGGGCGTTGAGGGCGACAGTGAAACCGACGGATGGTTTGGGCTCACGTTTGTACATATTGAAGTTCACAAACTTTACGAGAAAATATGTTCACATCTGATAGCAGATTTGAGGAGGTCTTTAAATGTTTATGTATTTGTTTTCCGCTGTGCCGTTAAATGTAAGATGCTAGGATGTCATTAAGCATTCATTTACTCTATGGGGTTTTCATTATTTTATTTATTTAGTTGATTTATTGATTTAATTATTGATTTATTTATTTACTTTTATTTATTTCAATATTTATTTTACTGTATGATATATATACTAGTATATATATATATAAAAAAAAATTTTAACGTAAGTAAAGAAGTTTATTCAAATTATATTTTAGAATAACCTTGACCTGTTAAGACCTTGGATGTAATTTGGGAAACTGTAAATTAACATTTAAAGAATTGTTGAATTTTATGTCTTTAATCATGTTTCTAGTACATAGCTTTTCACCGGTCCTCATATATTTGCCGTTTTAATATAGAGCAATAATAATTTGAAAATACAGAAAACAATGGAAATTTTTATCAAGGGCAAAGATAATTTGAAAATGGTAGTTCGCTGCTGAAGACTGGTAATTTGAAGAAGAAAAAAAATATAGATACTGGGGAATTGCACTTGAAGGTAGTCGTAATATGAAAATACCATTATTATTATTTTTTAAATTAACCGACAGGAACAAATTAATGCAAATATTAAAAGAGCAAACATTTATTTATTTAATTTATATTTATTTTCAAAAGGGTATTGCTGAATTAGATGTGAACATATTTTGTGTATAATATTTGTACATAGGTATAGCCAGGTTTTAGTATTGCACTACATATAATTATATAACACACCCCTGAAGGCAGCAAGTGGGCAGGTGTACATTAGTGTAATATATATAGTTTCCTGTAATCCTAGTGATGTGTAGATACACTGAAGTTGCATTGTGATGCTTTATATTGTCCTGCCAAAGTATGTCTGTCTATCCGTCTGTTTTAGCCTATTGTACACTAACCGGTCGTTTGGACAGACAGTATGTGAATAAACAGTGCAAAAAAACACATTTGTTTGTTTTTATTCCTAGAAGACCTGGCAAAGTAATTTTTAAAAAGTGTGTGTGTGTGTGTTTGCATTATTTCAAGTACCCATGTTCAGTAAAAGCGAGTGACTCAAATTTCAATTTAATACAATTTCAAACATCCAAAATTTCCAGAATATATCTCCCATTAGTTTATGAAGACTGCCCATGAAAATCATTTTGCAGCTTTTCAGAACTATCCAATCAACCTGTAGGGCAGATCGACTTAAATTTTCAATGTTTGATTTCTATTTAAATTTTAAAAAATTTAAATATAATAATAAAAATCCCAAGTATCTGTTTGTTTGTGAAGACTGCCATGCGAGTCATTGTTCTGAGTCGAGCTCTATGGAAAGATCAGAACAACTGGAAATTGGACTGACACTGGACAAATCGGCGTGAGGTTACAGCACGCGCAAGAGTCATTTGAGACGGACATGGACATTTTCCTATAATATAGGGAAAAGATTTCGAAGTGTCCTGTGCTGTTTTTCCCCCAGTACTACTAAACAACAATGATGTGTCTAATTGCATGGGAAAATCGAAGTGCCTTTGTCTTTTGTTCTCTTGGACTGGCTGGAATGTCATGAGCTGGTAACATCCTAGTTTCTCACCTGCGCGTGATGTAAGCTCACCGTGGTGCAGGGGTGTAACATTCTCTTTGAGAATGGCCAATACAGCACAAATTGAAATTTTGAGTAAAAGTCGGTATCTATCTGTGATATTTGTATTTTTGCACAGTTCTTTACACTTTTTATTTAAATCTTGAATTTTTATATTGATGTTGATCATCACCGTATTTTTTTGCATTACCACAGTTTGACACCCAATAGCCGATGTATTTTTCGTGCTGGGGGTGTCGTTAAACATTCATTCATTCATCCCTATAGTTTCTCTTCATGTAGACAAGCCATGGTTTATAAAGAGAAATCTAAATAAAAAAACAACCTGTCTAAAATGTATGAAAATTGGCAATCTGTGGCTGATTAGTACAGTAAAGTACTCTTATAACGAACTGCAAAGGACCAGCACCATCGGTTCGTTATAGCAGAAGTTAGCCGTTTTTATTCAGGAAGTCAGTCATTTTGGATTTTTCAAATTTAAACACCATAAACACAAGAATTAGTGAGGTGGGTTTTTTTAAGATTTCATTTATTATCACCAATAGAAGCAAAATATGCAAATAAATACAACATGTTGAATCAAATGAGTGTTCAGTCCGTCACGTTTTGAAACAAATTTGCTTATTTTTGTCTGCTTAGTGATCGTTGGTCTCCTAGTCGCAGGGCTGTAGCAATGTCGGCAATCAAATGAAACTGGCATAGCTACATCAACTTTACTTTGGAAAAACAGTATCCGTCATAATTGCGCATCTACCGTATGTATGTATGTATGTATGTATGTATGTATGTATGTATGCCACAAATGACTGTCATAACGTGCTTATATCAATTTAATGTTCAAGCACGCTCGTTGCGAGAACGATTTCTGACCAGGGCATCTACCGAATACTGATCAACATTTCATAATATCTGTGTTACCTACCTTCAAAACAAAATATCAGATTATTTAACGCTACTTACAATGACTGTATAGTGAGTTTCACGTGTCAGTCTTATTGTTGGATACCGGCACTTACACAAGCACACAATAGCAGTGAAGTGAGAGCAGACGGTTAATTGCTCCGTACATTAATCCCTTAATTGATACCAATCTTTTACGTAACGACAAGCGGACGTTATCTGATTTGACATATCAGTGCAATCGTTTTGGATGAATTGTCGCTAATGCTACTGATTGATAAGATGCAAGTGAGTTGCAGGTGTCAATCTTCTTGTTGGATACCGGCAAAATGTCAAGGAAGCAATGGGGACTTAAACAAGCGAACAATAGCAGTGAAATGAGAACATACCGTTAACTGTTCTATACGTTACTCTCTTAATTGTTGCCAATCGACTGCGTAAATACACGCGGACATTATCTGACTGATCTTATTAGTATAGTCGTTTTTGATGCATTGCCGTTGATGCTACTGATTGATAAGATACAAATAAGATACCAAAAAATTATGATCGGTTCGCTGTATATGCACTAATTTACACTGAAATTCAAAATTTTGACCACAAAATTGGTTCGTTTTAACAGTTAATTCGCTATACATAGTTCGTTCTATACATTAAAATTTATTAATACTATATGGGGGAAAATCGGGACTTTACAATCAGTTCGTTCTAACCGGTAGTTTGTTATAAGCGTGTTCGTTATAAAAGTACTTTACTGTACTTCCTTGTCTTACGGTCATTCTGTGTACAATGGGGATCATGCACCTAGTCTTGTGTAGGCTTCGTCATGATCACATGGTGCTAGGCCAGGTCACGTGGTACACTCGCATGAACGCACAACATTGGTGTCGTGTGTGCTGTACATTATCTCTTTAGTGGAAAATGTTGAAATGCATTGCGACTAGTACTGATACAACTTAATTTTATATTCATACGCGTGGAGGAAAGTACCAGTTTTGTTTAATTGATGTAGTCATTGTACAGTAATGCACTTCCCTAGGTTTTTGTTTTTGCCTCACTGAACTTTGTAGGAGGCTGTTGCTGATGTATCAGTCCCATACTACATTTAAACACTTTACGGTTGCAAGTTCTTTGTGAAATAGATAATAATACATCGAATGGCCGTTAGATACCATTTATCTTACGAGTTGTTTTAAAATGTATCCAACGAGCGAAAGCGAGTCTGATACGTTTTTAAACAAAGAGTTGTAAGATAAATTGTATCTAACGGATACGAATGTATTATTCTATTTCTTACATATCCTCAAAAACCTGGTTTTAAGCAAATTATTTTCGACTAAAAGTTATTTACAGTCCTTCCACTTACGTGTCACAGACAATTGATTGTCAGATTAACTATACACCACAGTGTAATTGATTTCGATCGTGCTGGTTTTTCATTGGATGTATGACATTGGTGCAGGCAGTCATATACTTGAAATTGTTAACACCAATCTGATTAAAATTAGCTCTACTGGTCTACCAGTAGATCTAACAGCATTGCGTGGACTCCCATGTCCAGGCGACATTTCATCTATAAATAACAATTTAAATATCGACCTGACCTGACACCAGTTTTAACATGCCTATATCCACTAGGGTTCAGGCATGTCTCACCCTGGTCTCACCCCTGGCAAGGCCAGCGATTCGACCAGGGGCAGAAGGGTTGTAAACTAAGGGACTAATTTGGAAACTTACACTAAATCAGGGACTTTAAGAGTTAATTTTAGTGTGTCGGCCAAAAGACAATAATAGAGTGATATTATGGGTTAAAAGAAAATATTTATTTGACACCAATTTTTGATCGGGCTTTCAAAATATAATAATATTTATTTAACTCATTTTAGGCCCTGGAGGAAAGGTTAACGATTGGGGTGGGCATCGCGTTCAATCCGGATTCGCGGTCCAACACCCGGGTGAAGATATACACCACCGATCCGGGCCGGACCCCCACGGCGAGTGGCAGGCGGGCAGTGAAGGCCAGACAAACCTAGCCCTAACCCTAACACCCAATCGCCAACGCCCTACCTCCCTATTTCTGGCATACCCGTCCCCCCTCCCTCGAGCCATGGGAGGCCATTCCGGCCAGTGGTGAGAAATAATATAATTGTGAGCTTTTTAGGGCTCAGTTACACACCTAGGTGTGTTTTAGTTATACAACCATATATTGATATGCCATAAGGTGATGGCAGTATTGTAACCACGAGGTGGTGGTTGGATTTGGGGTCATAGGAGATGATCCCTATGTAAGTTGATTTTCAGCCGCCGAGCCCGAGTGGAGTGGTGAAACGCATGTTGGATGAAGTTTTGGATAGGTGATCCTCAAGGTCCTCCTCGCATCCGACGCAGGTACATATTTGGTACCAATGTGTCACTTACACGGATGGCCCAGACAAGCCATTAATGTACAAATACCCTGCGTGCACACGGTACTATATAGTACCGCAAACATACAAGGGAGCGATCTAGCCCTATGATCACTTTAATTGTATAAAATAAAAACATGTTATACATTTGGTTAAAATAAATAATACAAGGTTTAATAAATCTTAAAATAACTAACTAATAATTAAACTTGTCTGTAATAAAAAAACATGCATTTAATACAAAAATTAAAAGAAAACATCAAACATCAAATCCGAGCTGGGACTGATCCTGCCAGGGATCAAATCACTTAGCGGAAAAAAGAAAGAAGAAAGCAAGCCATTCATATTAAGCATAAATATAAAAAAGTATATAGGTTAGTGTTGGAAATGGGCAGAATTTTGAAAATAGCAATTAGTAAAAAGGTTAAAAGAATAATTAAAAAAAAAATAATAACAATAAAAAAAAATTACAAGCCAAAAATAAAAAGAATTGACTGCTCGGCCGAATATTTATATAATTTGGAGCATTTTAGAAGGACAGTCCAAAAATAAATAAGAGAAAGAAGAGAGGATCGGACTATTTAATAATATTTAAAAGAAAAGTAATTTCGACATAAAATTTTGAACGAAGGTCTAAATGTTTAAAGTCCAATCTATATGTCCACGTGAGTGGCCTCGTTAAGGCCGTTAGGGTGTGGAGGTTGGCCTACGGCGAACTGATGAGCGGAGAACCGGCAAAGGCGGGGATGAAGTGCTTCCATCTCTGGTCGGCGAGGATGGTTATAACACTCCGGTAGTCGTTGCCGAAAAGGGCCTTGACGATCCTGTGGATGGTGTGGCTATCCATCTCTCTAACTAAGGCCGCTTGTCGGTAGACTCCTTCTCGGCGCTGAGTTAGTACCAACCCCGTCTTGCCGGCTGTTGACTTGATGGCGTGTAGCTCGTAAGCGCTTCCATCAGGCAGTTTTTTCAGCTCTGGTTCCACTAGTCCGCCCATCAGTGATGCCGGATCCGAGGTGTCCCCCTGCACGAACTTCAGGAAGCCGGACCTGATTTTCCCGATCTGAACTTTCCAGACGGCTTCCGAGTCGGAGGGGGACGGTGCCTGTGAAGGTGGAGGTCTTGCCTTGTCAGGCTGGTCGCTCGGCTGAGCGACGGCCTTCCTCTTCGCAACGGCTCCTGCCCGGACCGCCGCCTTCCGAACTGGCAAGACTGGTGACAGTGGCCAGTTACGTGTAGGCGGTGGCGTAGAGGGAGATGGAGGTCCCTCTGCGGGCGTCTCGCACATCGGCGCGTTGAGAGCATCCCTCGGTGTTGACGGCAGGTCCGGATGAGCTGGTCCTTTCGTCTTGGGCCGAGCCGGGGGCGGCGACGCAGAAGGGACCGCCGCTGGCGGTTGAGCCGCCAGTTTTGTTCCCCCCTGAGCCGCTCCTGGCGCACGTTTCTTCTTCCTCCGTCCTCTTCCCTTCCTCTTCTGAGAGTCCGAAACGAGCTTTGTAATTGTTGCGACGGAGTGTCACGAAGCGTAGCTGAATGTGGGTGCTGTCGGGTTTCTTTCTGTAGTATGTGCATTAGTGATTAATATGTGGATTTTTTTGTATCACTTAACTCGAAAATGATTGATGTAAAGGTATTTGACGTCAAACAAAGGATTGTTGTGGTATTAGAGCGGGACACGTTGCCTACCGTTTGGTAGTCAGGAATTGCCAAAAAAAGACATAGGCTGGTCTCTGACTGTAATGAGAGCGTGTTTATGTCCAAATGTCCGTCTAGCTCTCTTACAGTCAGAGTACTCGGGCTAGGGACGGACATGCTCGAAACTCTTAGTGGTATATGAGCGTGTACAAATTATTCGAACTCGCACTTAACTTTTTTTACATCTGTGCCTGCAAAGGAAAGGACAGGGAATGTTTTATTTAACGACGCACTCAACATATTTTATTTACGGTTATATGGCGTCAGACATATGATTAAGGACCACACAGATATTGAGAGAGGAAACCCGCTGTCGCCACTTCATGGACTACTCTTTTCGATTAGCAGCAAGGGATCTTTTATATGCACCATTCCACAGACAGGATAACACATACCACGGCCTTTGATATTGTAGTTATGGTGCACTGGCTAGAACGAAAAATAGCCCAATGGGCCCACCGACGGGGATCGACCCCAGACTGACCACGCTTTACCACTGGGCTATGTCTCGCTCCTGTGCCTGCTTAGGTGCAATATTCTAATAAGGACAACCACTGTTGTCGCGCTCTTTCTCCCAGGGATATTGATTTAAACAAACAGACCCATTTCATTTAATTTCAATTTATTTTCGTGCTTATATCCAATTAAGGTTCAAGCACGCTGTCCTGGGCACACACCTAAGCTATCTGGGCTGTCTGTCCAGGACAGTGGGTTAGTTGTTAGTTAGTTGTGTTTTGTAAGGGAGAAGAGGGTGTAGTGGTCTTACACCTACCAACTGAGTCATTAAAACTGGCTCAGGATGGGAGCCGGTACCGGCCTGCGAACCCTCTTCCTACCAGCCTTATGTCCGATGACTTAATCACGACGTCACCAAGGTCGGTAACAGACCCATGACACTAGGCCGGAGTACCTCCAATTTATACTGAAAATATTACCTTTCCATGGGCTGTAATTAACACAAGTTTTCAATGTTAACAACTTACACAACTACATCCACTCCCCTGTCTACTAATTGCCATTAAAAAGCTGTCTGCCATAAAACAGTAACAGTCAAGCAATTCAATTCAATTTACTGCAAATTACCAAACAAGATGGTATCAGCAAACAGATAAAAAACCAAACAAACATACAACATCTATAACAACAATAACAATTAATAATAATAACAATATTAAATTACTGCCCCACTGATAGCTGGAACAAGAACTTTACGTTTAGAAATACAGCCGTCAATAAATGTTAATACATGTACATGGTTAAGAGTTTCAATGTCACCATTATTGTATGACATAATAAATATAAATTGTAAATTACTATTTAGAGTAGAGAAGTCGGAAAAGGAGTTTAACTTATCAAATAGTTGTTGCCTTTCAACATACTAAATAGGGCAGTCTAAAATAAAATGTTTTTCATCTGCCACAGCTTGAGAATTACAAACAAAACAAGTCCTCTGTTAACAAGTTGCATTAAGTTAATTTATGTACAGCAGACTACTTATGCGGTTAGAATTGCAAATGGGAAGATAACTGTGATCATGGAAACCACTACCAGTTCATATAATAATGGTTATCTCCCTTTATTCAAACTTCCAAATTCACTTTAGGGTTCTTCCATCTAAGCTCCCTTGTAAAGCCTGACACGTTTAGCTTTTTCTTCTTATGAGGCCAGGTATTCAAGCACCAGACAAATTTGAGGCGTGACTTATTAGTCTAGCTTTTTAGAGAGAGAGAGAGAGAGAGAGAGAGAGAGAGAGAGAGAGAGAGAGAGAGAGAGAGAGAGAGAGAGAGAGAGAGAGAGAGAGAGCACAATTAACCTCATTAGATTAGCTAAAGTTTTATTCAGATGGAGATTCCCGAATGATTTTGATGAGCGTGATTTCATAAAATTATATCTGCATCATGACATATTCGACAACTCCCACTTGGTTATGATTTATATGGGTGTGAAAATGACCAAATGTTTGACATTTAATAACTGGTGAGTATTTAATCAACGTGCCCGGTGATTTGGTAAAAACAACAACAAAGTAATTATCTCGTTTATATATCATACCAGCGTGGTCCCCGCCCACGCATACCTCCTAATCACACTTGTTTATTCCCCACCATCTTTGACATTTTTCTATCTCGCCATAGCACGACTAATATAAAATCCTTGATAAGCCAGCACTTATTTCTTTGCTTATGTATAAGGTTCAAGAACGATGTCCTTGGCATGCAATTTGCGTACTTTATTTTTGTTTAGTCTAAAGCTTAAACTTATTTTCGTATTTACAATACATGTATAACTATTCTGGGAATACACTTTAATTGTTTAACCTAAAGGGGTGGTTTTTATTTTTATTTTGTGTGTTTTTGTATTTGTTTTCGTAGAATTGGTGGTGGGTGTGACGTAGGAAGCGGGGGGGGGGGGGGGGGCGGCGAGGCATGTACCACTCTCTTTGTAGCAGTAGCGATGGGTTTTATATATTTATTTAAGAACTGAACGTTATATTTTTGACGTTCATGCGCTGATAAACACCAACACCGTTTTACACACTGTATGAATAGCGTAACCCGTTAGCGCGAATTAAACCGTTCATACATAAAAATATAACGTTCAATTCTTATAATTCCAAATGCATTAATATTGCCATTATACAAAACTATAGTAAAAATAGTTATTTTCGAAAAAGCAAACGATGCCATTTTCGTGTTCTTTGGCAGTGGGCTATCTATTAAAAACCTTACGTACGTGATGCCAAAAAACAAATAGCTATAGTTGCCAAATATTGTTACCTATATTGGTAACGTCAACAGCAATTTGTCGACACAAACACTGTCCGTAAGCTTTCGCCAAATATCGGGTTTTTTACCGCCGATCATTACACGGAATGACACGAACGCCAACAAGCGGTGTTCCAGTGACATTTGGACACGATATTAAGGAAGGAAATGTTTTATTTAACGACGCACTCAACACATTTTATTTACGCTTATATGGCGTCAGACATGGTTAAGGACCACACAGATATTGAGGGAGGAAACCCGATGTCACCACTTCATTGGCTACTCTTTTCGATTAGCAGCAAGGGATATTTTATATGCACCATCCCACAGTTAAAGTTTGTTTTGTTTAATGACACCACTAGAGCACATTGATTTAATAATCAACGGCTATTGGATGTCAAATATTTGGTAATTTTGACATTATATTCTTAGACAGGAAATCCGCTACATATTTCTATTAGTAGCAAGGGATCTTTTATATGCACCATCTCACATACAGGATAGCACATACCACGGTGTTTGATATACTAGACGTGGTGCACTGGCTGGAACGAGAAATAGCCCAATGGGCCCACCGACGGGGATTGATCCTAAACCGACTGCACATCAAGCGAGCGCTTTACCACTGGACTACGTCCTTATTTAATTCGATTCATTATCTGTACTAGCCCACTACTATTAGACCGTTTTAAAGAAGGAAGGAATTATTTTATTTAACGACACACTCAACACGGTTATATGGCGTCGGACATATGGTTAAGGTCCACACAGATATAGAGAGGAAACCTGCTGTCGCCACTTCATGGGCTACTCTTTTCGATGAGCAGCAAGAGATATTTTATATGTACCATCCCACAGACATGATAGTACATACCACAACCTTTGTTACACCAGTTGTGGAGCACTGGCTGGAACGAGAAATAGTCCAATGGTCCCACCGACGGGAATTGATCCTAGATCGATCGGGAGTTGCAAGAGGTCAGTTACCTGCTCTGAAAAACCCCCACGGGATAAATGTTCTTATTAGTCGTGGCGTCGTGGTTAAGCCATCGGACACATGGCTGGTAGGTACAGGGTTCGCAGCCCAGTACCGGCTTCCACCAAGAGCGAGTTTCAACGACACTACACCTTCTCCTCTCACACCAACAACTGACTCCCTCTCCTGGACAGACAACCCAGATATCTGAGGTGTGTGCCCAGGACAGCGTGTTTGAACCTTAATTGGATATAAGCACGAAAATAAGTTCAAATCAATCAAGTATAAACAGTTGCTGTTATTGTTGTTGCTTGTCTTTTGGTTTCTTGCTTTTTTGTGTTTGTTGTTTTATTGTTGTTGTTGCTGTTGTTTTTGATTGCTTTGGTTTTTTGTGGTGGTTTTGTAGGGGGTGGATGGTCACAGATGCTACCAGCCCACTTATGTTAGGCTAGGTAGGGCCTTGGTCGTCTTTGTTATGCTTTCACTAAATAACTGGAGCCATTGCTTGTAGGTTTTAAGCTAATAATTTCTGGGTTCGCATCCCGAGATCGGAATGATTCTTTTTACAGCTCAATGGATAGGTGTAATTCCACTCCACCGAATTACAACGAATGGTATATTGGGGTGTGTGTCGAAATGTCCTCTGTCCAACCCCGCCTAAAAACATTTACCTGTCCGTCCCCCTAAATCACTGGAAAAACCGCTTTGGTGAGGGTAGCACCAAGACTGAGCAACGCTGATATGATCAGCTACGTGGTATTCACCATCATCACCAACATCTTCTCTCCCACTCTTTCGTTCCTTGTCTGTCTGTCTGTGGCTGTGTCTGTCTGTCAGTGTCTTTCTTTCTCTCTCTTTCTACCAGTTGTCGTACTATAGCGCTAAACAAACCAAGGTCGGTCTCTGAATTGACCAAAGTTCCAGAATTATTATTTTTTGTTTGTTTCTGCATGGATTTAAAAATGTGGGTATATTTGATACCGAAATAAGGAGCATATTTAAATTGAAATCAGAATGCACGTCCTAGTCCATGCGCGATATTTTGGCTCCAAATGCGGTTTTGTGTCATAACAAACAAAAAACCGGCAAAAATCGACGTCATACCGCGGGATATTAAAAAAAAAAAACATCCCCCCCAAAAAAAACCCCAAAACAAACAAACAAACAAAAAAACAAAACAAACCCAAAACATGATGACGCGCGATGGTCAAAATTGACGCGCGCGCTGACCAGTAGGGCCAGCACGAGTCCAAAATATTGGATTGGAGTACTCGAAGGTCGACACGGACCCGAGTACCCGACACTTACACTAGATGATGATGAGATTAAGGAATAAAGTAAAATACTAGCATTATGTATTTTAATTCCAGCGCTGAACATGGATAGCAAATCATGCCATTGTATTGCATTTAAAAGTGCTGTAACGGACGGACGGCCAGTTTAAAAAGTGAAACAAGCACATGCTCATGTAATGATTGTGTAACTTATATCCTTCATTATCTACTGCTGAAATTATTGTCCTACATTGTCCATTGTATTGTAGTTGCTCATTGTATTCCACCTTGTACGGGTACTCGAGTCCTGTGGTCGAGTACTCATGGAGACCCTACTGACCAGAGACCAGAAATTCATTTTGTTTGGCCTACTATTTAAAACCATGGAACGAATGATAAACCGTAGATTTCTTTGAAGCTGGTGTCCTGTATCCCACAGAGTGCTTACTAACTTGCAACGCAAAGATAATCTTGTTACATTTAAAATGTTTCTCAAGGAAGCTTTCATCTATCATCTTATGTCTTATTGATTTACAAAGCTTACGACACCATGTGGACCACCCTTGTGGATAGGGGCACGTTAACAGAGTTGCCCGTTGTGGACCACCGGCCTCGGTGGCGTCGTGGTTAGGCCATCGGTCCACAGGCTGGTAGATACTGATTTCTAATCCCAGTCGAGACATGGGATTTTTAATCCAGATACCGACTCCTAAGCCTGAGTGAGTGCTCTGCAAGGCTCAATGGGTAAGTGTAAACCACTTGCACCGACCAGTGATCCATAACTGGTTCAACAAAGGCCGTGGTTTGTGCTGTCCTGCCTGTGGGAAGCGCAAATAAAAGATCCCTTGCTGCCTGTCGTAAAAGAGTAGCCAATGTGGCGACAGCGGGTTTCCTCTCAAAATCTGTGTGGTCCTTAACCATATGTCTGACGCTATATAACCGTAAATAAAATGTGTTGAGTTCGTCGTTAAATAAAACATTTCTTACTTTCTTTCCATGTGGACCATGTGGACAGGGCCGTATTTAGACCTTGGGGGGGGGGGGGGGGGGCGGTTTGGGGCCCCTCAACATAGAAATTAAATTACATAACAAACTTAAAAAATGAACTTAGTCTAGGGGGCCCCTCTGGCAGGAGAGACCGGGGCAATTGCCCCCTTTCCCCTTTATAATTCCGGCACTACATGTGGAAGAATGGGATTTTGAAAGACCTCCATGGTAAAAGCCCAAGAAGTCGACTTCCCATTTGTATTTCTTGGTTTTAAAATAATAATCTTTGTAAGTCCGGGTGGGGTCAACTTTGTCTGATATTCACCCACAAGAGAAGGGTGTACGTCAAAGTAGCAAAATTTAAAACATCACCCAGTGTTTAAAACATGCTGTTGAATATTCGCTATATGGCGATGATTTTCAAATTTGCTACAGATTATCCAATATGAAAATTACTGAATTGCAGCTTTGTTTGAATAACCTTTAATAATGCGCGACTGGCACTGGCTTTCGATTCTCAAAGTCAAAGACTTGTATGCCGATCTGCCAGAAAAGAGGTCTCTATTTAGACACACAGCTGTTTCTGGATAAAAACCCGATTCCAATGGTGAAGGAGACTATTTCTGAGGGTTATATTTAACAGAAAGCTATCTTTTATAGCCCATCTAAAATATGTTAAAAAGGACTTAAACAACCTCAGTATTGTAAAGGTTTTGGCAACAAAATTGGGAGCAGACATAACCTGTAGAAAACGTATACGTTTGGTCTTCGCATTAAACAGTTTGTTTGCATTTTGGAGTATCAAGTCACCCAAAATTGTATTTAATCTTGTGCATCTGAAGCCACGGAAGAAATTAAGGATTCCGTAGTACCCAAGTATATTATTTTCACAGACTCACTTTCGTGTCTGCAGGCTTTACATAATACGAAAGTGGAACATCCCTTAATTGAGATGCAGTTACGGAGTGTCTTTTTATTCATTACGAATAAAGACATTGTATTGTATTTTGTTGAAATACATTGTATTTTGTTAGGTGCCCAGCCATACTGGCATCATTCAGATTTAATGAGATATAACTGTCAAATCTGCTTTGCACCTACCATTTATCAGGGTTGGTGTACCCTACACTGATCTTAAACATAACGTTAACAAATATATCATTTTAAACTTGGCAACATGATTGGAACGTTTCGAATGGGAACAAGCTTCATTCTGTTAAGCCAGTCTTGGGAGAGTGGCAGTCCTCCTACAGGCAGTGCAGGAAGGATGAAGTAGTCTTCTGTCATACATACTTAACAAATTCATTTATTCTGAAGAAGGATCTTCCACGTCAGTGAGAGAACTATGCGTGTACACTGACGGACCACCACATTTTGCCAGGGTGTCATCATCTGGGTCCGACGGCGAAAGATACTTGTATGTTTGGTAGAAGAAATGGAGCGAAATCTGTTCAATTCCAGAGTTGAAATGTTTACAAGATCTTTAGACAGTTTTAATTAAAAAAAAATTTTTGGGGTAATATATTGATTTGGTAATCAATTCATATATGTACGGTACTTACCTGTGACAACTAATATGTTTTGTGTGCTGGGATGTCGTTAAACACTCATTCTCTTTCTCTACATCTCTTTCTTCCTCCATCTATCCCCCTCTTTCTCTTTTGTTTTTCTCTCTAAGTCTCTACTCTCTCTATTTTGTACACGTCAAAACATTATGTTGTTGGATCATAACAGATAATTTAGTTTAAATGGATATAACGAACACTGTAATGTGTGTTTTGATTATTACGACCCGGACAGTCCGTGCAATTTCTACACTGTTTGATCATTGGCGAGGCAACACTTTGAAAACGTAATTGAACTTAGCGACGAGAGAATTCCGCCACGGGCGGCAACCACTGCAGACGCTCGCCAAAACATCGCAAGGCCAGTGACGCAATTCCGCCATTTTGTTTGACATTTCGGGAAGTGCCTGGGGTTAAAATTATTAGAATAAAACCTCGCAGATTTACGAAAATACCAACACACCGGTTGATGATATTGGTGACACAGGAAAAGCATTAGCGACAGAAATCTGCACTACGTTTGAAGAGAGAAGGAAATTAGAGGTCGTTCACTAATTATACGTAAGGCTAACGCCTGAGGGGAGAAATGGGGGTGGGGTGGGGTGGGGTGGGGGGTGGAATGCTTTATTCTTGAATTCAAAATACATGTTAAAACATAGGTGTGAGAAGTGGGGGTTGGTGGGATGGGGGAGAGGGGTTTGGCGGACAGCTCAGTCAGTTTTGAAGATAATGCATTTCCATCATTCCCCCCCCCCCCCCCCCCCCCCCCCCGCCTCCCGTGAAAATCAAATTATTATTTGGGGCGTGAAAAGAGTAATTGTTGATTGCCTCGTACAGTAACCACTAACATAACCAGGATTTTATATTGGGTGGGGAGGGGGCACTCACACTGAGGGCGGTAAACCACATTGTCTATGAGTCATGTCGTTTTCTGACGGAAGCACCCCCAAAATGATCCATTTCCGAGTTGAACCATATTTGAATATCAGCATGAAGTTGGATTATACTAGCATCATTTTTTTTAATACATAGGTCTGCATACTAGTGTTGGAAATCGGTTGGAATTTGATAATCGATTATCGGTTATAATCTCTCTTTTTTTTGTAAACCTTTATTACCCCCAGATCACTGGCAATGTCAAGGTTGGGGTGCCTTGAACCATCGTCTTACAATATACAACAATAATAAAATTTAACATGATTATGTGTACCTGTATAACGGTACGGTAAAGGTTTTATATTTCATAGTATATATATAAACAATATGTGATATGTATGGGAGTTATATTCATTACATTTCTTATCATATACTGCACAACCGTATAATTATCGGTTATAATCGGTTGGTACCAACTGATCAACTATAGATTACACAATATGTTAGAATTATATGAACATAAGGATTTGAAGAGTAAGACCATTCACCTATTGACGTTCACCGGGGTCAGATCTAGACGCTATAAATGGCTCATTTTGCCTTTAATATATTTAATATCTTTTTGTTTTGTACACATGAAACACAAACCCCAACACAACATATTTACACCAATTCCATCATCAAAACTGGAGGAAAATTACAATGAATATTTTCCTTCGCAATCGATTATGGATTTCATCGGCAGAGCGAAACCGATCAATGTTCGATTATGATTAATCACTGGAATATCCCTGCTACATACCTATAGGTAAGTCTCCGTAGACTTAGCCCGGGGCCTGTAATCCTTGCTTCCATTAATTACGTCTGTAATCAGACACTAGACACATGCACTCCAGATATAGCATGTTTACCCATGTCAGCTGTGGACACAGACCGAAAACATGAAATACTAATTTCTATTGATTATTTCTGATTAGTGCACGTTGTCGTCCATTTTTAGAACTAAGACTGAAGTCTTATGAGGATAATGTTAATATAATGTTTGCATTGTGTTTTTCTTTTTCTTTTAAATCAGCGGGGGTGGATTATATATTTCTCATTTTCTCTCAAAAGCATATGTTCTTGTTATTTAATTTCTAACATACGGCTGTTACAAACCTCAGCATATTTTAAAGTACAAATATTTAGGTACAGTAAAGTACACGTATAACGAACATGCTTAGAACGAACAAATGCATAGAACGAACTGATCGTAAAGTCCCGTTTCATCTCACTATACATTAATAACTGACTTGTGCAAACAAATGTGTACAACGAAATATTGCTCTAACGAACTAACTATCATGGTCCCTTGCGGTTCGTTATAAGAGTAATTCACAGTAGTACTAAACCAAATAACTTCCGGCTAGGTCAAAGTTCGAGGTGCACCCAACTTTTGATAGAGAAGTGAACACCACAAGTCCTGTGATTGGTGATAAATGTGAGTGTGTTGGTTGTAAAACAAAAATAGTTTCATCTGGGCAAAAAATGTATGCAGTTTTATTTCATCTAGTACCACTGTGTCAAGTAGCCTTGTGCTTGAAGTATGTATGGGGTACCTGTAAAAAAAAGTACTCAAATTTTGTGCGGAACTAGGGAAGTCATTTTTCTGATCCTCTTTAAGGGTGAAGGGTGGTAGTAGTTATATTCGTGGAGTTTATGTCGATTGATACGCTGCAGGTAGAGGTTTTAGCCATATATGTTACTATTGTCGTCTATAGGATTTGATTTGGTAGTACACACCCTTTAGTGTCTATCATATGTCTGCTTCAAACCTCAGCACATTTTAAAATACAGCTATTTAGTGTCTAACAAAGATCCCTTGCTACTAATGGAAAAATGTAGCGGGTTTCTTCTCTACGACTGTACATCAAAATTACTAAAATGTTTTACATCCAATAGCCGATGATTAATAAATCAATGAGCTCTAGTGGTGTCGTTAAACAAAACAAATTTTAACTTTTAGAAGTGACCATTTTGTCAAACGGGAAAAGCTCTCTATTTCTCTTAACTGCCTCTCCCCCCCCCCTCCCCCGTGACTTCAGAATAGAAACGACCCTGATCACGCACGTTATTTCTGGCTGTCACCCGGAAAGTGGGTTTTAAACCAAATGACGATGTCAAAAAAGAACTCATTGTTTTTCAAAGTTCAAAACGAGTCGACCGGACATTGAAAAAAAATGGAGGCAAATTATTTGTAACCAAGCACATAAGTACTAAATCCAATCCCGAACATTCGTCTAAACTAGTTTCTTATCTTTCTAATCTAGACTGATCGACGCTATTTTCGTCTAAATCTTGTATTAGTTAATCAAGACTGGTCGTGGGGAAACTGCTGTGCGCCGCCACGCATTGATATTGATAGAATAATACGCCCATTTGGAACTCTTCTATACATTTCGGTAAAAATGAATTAGGTTATAATGATACAGTTCTGAAGACCTGAACCAAAAGTATTGATCTAAAAGTAGACAGAATAAAAAGCTGAATACACACATCGGTCCTTTTGGTTATATATGTATGTTATTAATTTGTAATATCCCTTAAAATACATATGTGAAAACTTAAAGGTTAACTTTATAATAAAGTAAAGTTATAAGCAGACACATTTTTTTTTTGCCAAGTTGTAGTCAAACATCACGAGATGACATTACGTATGTTTTCATTTTAAAAAAACAACAAAAAAACCAAACAAAAAATCTCTGTCTCTCTGTCTCTCTCTCTCTCTCTCTCTCTCTCTCTCTCTCTCTCTCTCTCTCTCTCTCTCTCTCTGGGTTAGAGTCTCTCTCTGTCTCTGTTTCTCTCTCAGTCTGTTTTGGGCTAGAGTCTCTCTCTCTCTCGCTCTCGCCTGTCTCTCTCTTCTCTCTCTCTCTCTCTCTCTCTCTCTCTCTCTCTCTCTCTCTCTCTCTCTCTCTCTCTCTCTCTCTCTCTGTTTCTTTCTCAGACTGTTTTTGGTTAGAGTCTCTCTCTGTTTCTCTCTGTGTCTCCATGTCTCGGGTTCTCTCGCCTTGTTTCTCTCTCTCTCTCTCTCTCTCTCTCTCTCTCTCTCTCTCTCTCTCTCTCTCTCTCTCTCTCTCTCTCTCTCTCTCTCTCTCTCTCTCTCTCTCTCTCTCTCTCTCTCTCTCTCTCTCTCTCTCTCTCTCTCTCTCTCTCTCTCTCTCTCTCTCTCAAAGATCTACTACTTGTTATCAATACGTGTACCCTAGATAAACGACAGTCTGTATTTTGCAACATCGTGATAACGTCATATTTAGTTCCAGGTTGCATAGTACCAAAGAAGAGAGTTCCGTGTCAAAGTTCGACGTGCACCGTCAGATATTTACGGAGTAAAAGTAGCAGCTGTGTGTGTGATTGGTAGTAATATGCGACATTGATTATTTGTGCAAATACTATTATCCATTGACAATAAATAAATACACTTTTATTTGTTAT
>NC_054712.1:50167293-50174793 GCF_016097555.1 Gigantopelta aegis | reverse complement strand
AAAAAAGTCCTCCGATATCATAGAGCAATGGAATAGAACAAGCTGTTGAACACTTCTTTTTCTTTTCGTTGTAAACTGACAGTGTGTATCAAGATTTTTTTTCTATTTCCTCTCATTTTCTTTCTTCGCTAATGGTAATAAGCAGGTGCAAGCGTTAATAGAATTTCTCTATCTTGCTCCGTCTCCACGTCAATAGCGGACGTAACGACTAACGTAACTGACGGGTAAAACCACCGGTTCACGCAAATGTATTAGGCATGTCAGCGTCCGTCAAAGGTGACGTTGAACGTAGAGGCGGTTCGTATCTTAGTGGGAGAGCGCCTGACTGAGGTTAGATGCACAGTGGTGGGTGGCAGGATTAATTCAAGGGCGTAGTGTGGTCTAAATCTGGGGGAAGGTTCGAATATGAACCATGGGTACACTTTTGTCTACATTTTGTCCCCATGGACGGGACGTAGCCCAGTGGTAAAGCGCTCGCTTGATGCGCGGTCGGTCTAGGATCGATCCCCGTCGGTGAGCCCATTGAGCTATTTCTCGTTCCAGCCAGTGCACCATCCATGACTGGTATATCAAAGGCCGTGGTATGTGTTATCCTGTCTGTGGGATGGTGTATATAAAAGATTCCTTGCTACTAATGGCAAAAATGAAGCGGGTTTCCTCTCTAAGATTATAGGTTAGAATTACTAAATGTTTGACATCCAATAGCCAATGATTAATAAATCAATCAATCAATGTGCTCTAGTGGTGTCGTTAAACAAAACAAACTTTAACTTCAGTTGTGGGTCGCAGGATTAATTCAGGGGCGTAGCGTGGTCTGAACCGGGAGGGGGAGGGGTTAAATATGAAAATAGCGTAATCTTTTTTGTACATTAATGTTTTGGCTGGTGATCTATATGAATAGCCTAGTATTGCACTGTGTGTTTTAGCCTAAGCGGAGAGGTTTGTTCGAATCCCTCGAACCCCGCAGCCTACGTACATATACTTGTCCTTTCTAGACTCGGAGTTTTCCCGACCCAACCAGTACCCCCCACCCGTGCACACGCACCTGCTGGTTGCTTTATCTGTATGCTCATTCTCAGATAAGGGAACGCATTCCATTCCGGGTTGATACTAAAATTCACTCTTACTGATCTGATAGAATAGCTCTATATAAAAACAAACAGACACAATTCTATGCTCCAAGAATCCTTCACTGGCTGATCCAAACAAAACTTTAAATAACAAATATATTTATCAGAATGAGATCAATCAAAGTTCAAACACGTTTACCTTTGTGGTGCATTCTGTCACTAACGTATCGAACATGTCTAATAATCACTTCATTGCTATACAGGTTGTACTGTACCAAATAAAATCCCATAGGCGACCATGTTAACGTTTGTGCTTAAAAACACTATATGCAATATATCAACCAAACGATGACCCATAAATATCAGTACTACAACCCCTACCTCAAAGTATTAACTGCAGAAAATGGTACCTTTCATGGCTCATTTTCGGTATAACCAGATGTTTTTACAACACCCCTAGTTTCGCACAAAATTTGAGTACTTTTTTTTACATGTACCCCATATATGTTCCAAGCACAAGGCTACTTGACACAGTGGTACTAGATAAAATAAAATTGCATACATTTTTAGTCCAGATAAAACTAATTTTTTTTTTACAACCAACACACTCACATTTATAACCAATCACAGGACTTGTGGTGTTAACTTCTCTATCAAAAGTTCGGTGCACCTCGGACTTTGACCCAGCCGGAAATTATTTGGTTTAGTGCTACCTACATGGCTGTAAGATATCTGTTAACGGTCAGTCATCAGATATATTTGAGGTAGAAAGTTAACCAACAGCTTTCTTGAATAACGTTATTGTCGTATAGTGTAAGGCTCAAACTGTCTACTGTCACGACAAAGTTCGGCAACTCAACGGTTTTTTTCTAATTCCACCCACACCCGACTTACGACGGGTGCGCTCAGATTAACAACTAATGGGTTATACGACGAGAATCGAGTTGTAAGAGCGATCAGACTAGCAACTGGACAGTCGTAGAAGTCGTGACAGCAGAAAGTTGACCAATTTTGCCGTTGCGGTTTGTAGTATGAGACTAGCATTAGAATCCATACTGTAGCTTGACTTCGTGTCATATGTTTAAACAAAAGTAGATGCATTCATTCACGAAAATGTTTTAAGTTGCACATATCATGATATCAAATTCGTCAAGTACGTTAAATATGGAAATATTCTGCTAATTTAAAACTGAGAAGTAATGTCTGTACACAGATGATCGTATCGTACTTCATGGTTCAAGTTTGTTCTATTTAACGACACCACTAGAGCACATTGATTTATTAATCATCGGCTGTTTGGTAATTCAGACATATAATCTTAGAGAGGAACCCCGTTACATTTTTCCATCAGTAGCATGGGGTCTTTTATATGTACCATTTCACAAACAGTGTAGCACATCCCACAGACAGGGTAGCACATACCACGGCCTTTATAAATTTCTCGTTCCAACCAGTGCACCACGATTGGTATACCAAAGGCCGTGGTATGTGCTATTCTGTCTGTGGCATATATAAGACTCCTTGCTACTAATAATATAGCGGGTTTTCTCTCTAAGACTAATTGTCAAAATTAACATATGTTTGACATCCAGTAGCCGATGGTACATAAATCAATGTGCTCTAGTGGTGTCGTTAAACAAGAAAAACATTAGCTTTTTTTAGTAGTGTAAATATTCCATATATAATTTAATTGGTTGATATATGTGACGACACAAGCGTATTATTCCAGTACATGGAATATTCTTATGTTTAAAGATACAGCATTTGGCGTTTCTTTCTGTTAGATCTTTATCTTTTAATAGCCTCATCATATGGAACTATATATATTTAGTATCGTATACATCTGACGTTACATATTAAATTAACATATCTTATGGAAATTAAAGGCACCATCACCACTTAATTTGGTAACCCGAGATCTTACTTCGGAAATGAACACCACCTGTTAAAACGACTATGGTATCTAATTTATTTAATGATTGGCTGTTATTTCTTTTACGTTCGTCGAGGTATGAACGAAATAATTCATCCGCAAACTGTGTGAATCGGCGAAGCCCTTCTCATTTAAGTTTGCGGATGATTTTGTTTGTTCATACCTAGCTGAACGTAAAAGAAATAACAGACAATACTTATAATTAAATCTGAATCATACTTGCTAATAATAACACTAAAACTTCATATTTTATTTTGAATTGCTTTTAGTCAATAAACTTGCCCATATAAAATGACGTCATCAAATATGCTGTTCCCTGACGACGTACATTTTAATTTCAAATTCTCGTTGCTACGCCTGAACCAATGGGATGACGTTATGTTGTAATGAATGTAACGGAAATTTAATTATATAGGTTATGTTTGCAGCATCTACACTATGTTACATGCCGACTTTTTACCAGACAGTATATAAAACAGACGTATCTGACGGTAAGTTTGGGAACAAGCGAATTCTTAAAAAAAACACCCAAAATGACCTAGGATGCAAAACTCAGTTGTTGTTTTTTTCTAAAAAAAATTGACCCGACATGTTGTAAAATGTTTACCACCTAACATCATATCTATATATATCTAGGATCACCACGTAGGTGGACAACATTGCCAACAAACTACTGAAAACGGTCATGATCCTGGATATATGTAGATATGATTTTAGGTGGCAAACCTTTTACAGCACGCCAGATCCATTTTTTTCCATTTTGCCGCCTGGGTATATACAGAAAAACGCAAATAATAAGCCATTAAAGGTTTAGAAAAGAAACGTTATCCATCACGCTGTCAGACCGATATACACGTGAAAATGTATTCACCTTAAATTAATCTGTGATGGTCTACTTTAGAATAATTAGGTACCCTGGAGAATGATATTCATTACATTAGTGTTTTTATATATCTCTAGCTGACACATAATGGTCGGGATAATCTGCCTGGCATGACCATATGCTGCGCTCAATTTTTCTGACAACATGAACCAAACAGATGATTTGTTTCAACTGATACATTCGAAACATGATGCAGGGGGATAACGACCTTTAGGAATTGTTCACCAAAAAGCGACGTCACGGGACACGAGCGTCTCGTACGAGAATAACCACGAGAATTACCGATGGTATAGCAACCCATGGAATCGTAATGACTCGCTTGCCATTCGGCTAGTTCCGTGGCTATTTCCGTACACTCGTATAGTGTGGCCTCACCGTTAGCTGAGACTGAGCGTGTAGAAGTATGCTACATGTGTCGAAAGAGCCGTACGTTAGACACCAAGTAGGGCCTAGATGTTGTTTTAAATATGCTGATACATATTATTTTCATATCATATCTGTTAAATTTTAGAGATTTGTTTAAATAAAACAGTCAATCAACCAATCAATCAATCGATCGATCAATCAATCAATCAATTTAAAAACACACCCAAAACACCAGATGGACAGACAAAGAGACAGAGAGACAGACAAATAGATTCATTAAAACATATTTTATTGCATATAAGGTGCAAATGGGTTGGGCACAAGTTATCCAACTTACGAGGCCCTCTCCTAATAACATACAATAATGACAATATGACAATAACGGCGACTACATCTATTACAAGAATATACAAAAAATTAAATATTCAAAAAGAAGTATATACATAGATAGACAGATAGATAGACAGATAACAAACAAACAAACAAACAAACAAACTAAAAAACATAAATAAATAAATAAATAAATAAAGTGGCCTCCGTGGTGCCGTGATTAAGCCATTAGACATAAGGCTGGTAGGTACTGGGTTCGCAAACCGCTTCACCGTCTTCTCACATAGTAACCACTAACAACTAACCCACTGACCTGGACAAACAGCCCAGATAGCTGAGGTGTGTGTGCCCAGGACAGTGTGCTTGAACCCAGTGGCGTAGCGTGGGCTGCCAGCGCCCGGGGCAAGGCAAGTATTGCGCCCCCTTAACCAGTGGACCGTTAGCACTTTCCGAGTCCCTTCCACCAGTCCAGAATTTTGCAACCGCCCCGGTAGCCCCGCCCACGCTACGCCATTGCTTAAACCTTAATTGGATATAAGCACCAAAATAAATTGCAATGAATGAATGAATGCATGAATGAATGAATAAATAAATAAATAAATAAATAAATAATCAGAATCATACCACACAATTTTTATTGGAATAAAAGACACACAAATGCAGTGTTCAATACAAAGTAAGCGATCATGGTTGATAAGAATGAATGATGCAGCGTAAAACTCAAACCGGCGCCGTGGTTAATAAAATTAGTCTGTCCGTATTAACGATGTAAATCTTGCGACCGATTACATACGTGTTTACGAGCTTTCCCCTAAGATTTCCACGCATTTCACATTTTGTGCAATTATCGGAATAACGGTAACTAGGTGCTAATAGGAATAGATCGCTCATTGGACAATAAATCGTCGCTAGCTCCAAACGTATCGATCCAGGCGGCGCGTGCACAGCAGCAGTGCCCAAGCAGACGAGATTCTAAATCTTCCCGCCACATGCAGCGGTCCGCCGTTTTCTCGTCTGGGAGAGCAACTTTCTTTGATGCTTGAGGAGACTGTTTATTTTAAGAGATCCAAGTTCACCATTACAAGGTCTACAATGGTTTTAATGATTTGTGCTGGAAATGCAACGGTGTTTACGCCATGAGGTAAAGAAGGACTTTTATGAGCCCGTATTTCAACCGTGTTGGCATTTTCTTTCTTTTTTCTTCAAGACACGTGCATGTGTTGACTGCTTTACCGAAGAGGAAAATCAACACAACTAATGGGTTAACCTTTCTTGTAAAAGGTTGGTCGTGTGTGTTTGAAGATTACGCATTGATGATGAAACTTCGCCGATTGACTATATCGACAGTATAGGATGTTGTTCCAATCTAGTACAACACCGCACATTGCCATCTTCCCCTCCTCACCTGGTGCCACACCCACCTGTAGGATACTATTGTGTTTCTTCTCTTTAGGATGGATCGCCCGTTCCTGCAGGATTTAACAGAAGCCCGTCGAAACCCAAGGACATTTTATTTATCTTCACTTCGAAAAATTCGCCTACATCTCGGAATGTATAAACTGTGTTTTTAATTCGACAGGCTGTTGGAATAAAAGAAACACAAATGAAGTGTTGAATACAAAGTAAAGAAGTGCTAAAATGCCGAAGAGTTGAATACAAAATGAAGTGCTGAATGCAAAACTGTGAAAGTTTTGAATTCAAAATAGTGAAGTGTTGAATACAAAAATAATGGAATGTTCAATAAAACAATTATGAAGAGTTCAGTGGAAACTAATGAAGTTGAATAGGAATTAATTGCTAAATACATAATAATGAAATGCTGAATACATAATAATGAGGTGCTGAATACATAATAATGAGGTGCTGAATGCATAATAATGAGGTGCTGAATACATAATAATGAAATGCCGAATACATAATAATGAGGTGCTGAATACATAATAATGAGGTGCTGAATACATAATAATGAAATGCTGAATACATAATAATGAGGTGCTGAATGCATAATAATGAAGTGCTGAATACACAGTAATGCAGCACTGGACACAACATTATGAAGAGATGAACACAAAATAAGTTCATGAATTATATAACATTAACATGCACAGACAAACATAATATCAGAGACGGGCCATCTACGGGCCATCTACGTCAAACAAGATGTTTTCAACCGTTTATTTAAAGGAATTTCAAGATATTCCAAAAATAACTGATACACCAAGGACGCACTAATCTGGAATCGATTTTGTCGTTCAGACTTATGTAGAAGTGACTGTTGCACAAATGTATCCATTATATGCTATTCAGAAGTTTTCTATATATAGGTGTCCGTTAACCAGAGGTGTAATATATTCGTAATCACGTGGCTAGTTGAAAAACGAGAGGAAAAGGAAAATAGGCATGATCCTAAAATAACTAAATAGACAGTGGATATACTATTCAGGTGTCTGCTATGGCCAGGTTCCCTTTATGTGTGGCCTTTACGTACATGCTGGATTTACTGTTCAGGAGTTCGTTATAGAGGTGCCTGTTACTCAAATGTGACTTACATATTGTCCAGAGGTTAGTTATGTACAGGTATCCGTTTAATAAAGGTGGCTGTTTTTCAAATGTGACCATTATAGACTATTCAAGAGTGTTAAATACAGATGTTTGTTTTCAGAGGTGACCTTTTAAAGAACAAGAAACATGACAAACCCAAGGAATACGATTGGAATATTCCTAAAATAAATAATACACGAAGGATATACTATTCAGGAATCGGTTATATTCAAATTGTCATTATACAAATGTGACCATTGCATATTATTCAAGTGGCTGTTATATACAGGTACTCGTTATATAGAGATGTCTGTTTTTCGGATATGACCATCATATACGAATGTCTGTGAACCACAGGTGTGGTGTATTCGTAATCG
>NC_054712.1:50149793-50162293 GCF_016097555.1 Gigantopelta aegis | reverse complement strand
AGAGGGGTTTCGATCCCTGAAACCCTCTTCCTGCACATTTATTTTGCTGCAACAGACCACTTGTACAGTTGTCATCATTTAAAAAAGAAAGAACTCAACACATTTTAGTTATGGCTATATGGCGTCAGACATATGGTTAAGGACCACACAGATATTGAGAGAGGGAACCCGCTGTCGCCACTTCATGGGCTACTCTTTTTGATTAGCAGCAAGGGATCTTTATGTGCACCATCCCATATACAGGGTAGTACATATCACGGCCTTTGATATACCAGTCGTGGTGCACTGGCTTGAACGAGAAATAGCCCAATGGGCCCACCGACGGGGATCGATCCCAGACCGACTTGTTATCATTTAATACTAAAAAACATAACTTCAAACAAATGGGTTATGTAAATATTAGACGTCAAACTGTTTGCAGTCATCAAAGAAACATTTGAAATGAATTTCAATATTTTATATTCTTTTTAATGAAGCTTACCAGAAGCTGTAGAAAGGAAAGGAATGTTTGTTTAACGACACGTCAGCACATTTTCTAAATTAAGACTGTTTAGTTTTAGTCAGAGTCGTAGCTAGGCTTTTTTGTTTGGAGGGGTGGGGTGGGGGGCAACTGAGTAGTTAATAGTCTAAAACTCCTTAAACGGTTAAGAAGAGAGTTTCTATATTTTTTCCGGATCCGCCCCCCCCCCCCCCACCCCCCCCAGCTATGGCTCTGTGTCTGTCGTTATTTCGATATTTGGTCTAGATCGTGAAAGAGGAAGCCCTCTGACGTTACATGGTATTATACTACTGCAGAACAACAGCAGCAAGTAGCTTTTACATGCACTTTGCCTAAGACAAGAGAGCATATACACCGGTCTTTGATATGCCAGTTGTGGAACACTGGTTAGAACGGGGGAACAATTTAAGTGCCCACCAAGGGTGATCGATCCTAAGACCCATTACATATCAGGTATGCTGTATATCACTGAGCAAAATAATACACAAGAACTCGCTATATTCAAAATCATATTAAAGACAATTTCGACTTTTAGACGCAATTTCTCGTTGCCTATGATCATCCGCTATTCAAGTGAAAACTCAACACTTAAATTTTTCAGTTAATGGCAACCCCTTCAATTGACTACAGTAGTCGGTAATACTGTGGGGATTTGAATTCTGTACGACATTTGTTTTGGGTTTTTTCTTTTGCTGTCGACTATATTCGAATTCTCTTTTACCGTGGACAATTTCTTAATTGCAGTGGTTGAATGCAAGTATGAACTGAGAAAGAATTGAGCAAATGCGTATCTGAGACGAATGGAAATGCGCAGCTAAGACGTAAGAAAGTGTACGTAAGAGAAATTGAGCTTAGACTCTAACATTAATTAAAATAAAAATATGATTCTGGACATAGCCAGTTCTAATTAACAATCGTGTGGTGTCTTATGTTACTCAGTGATAGAGCGCACGGTGGTGTGTGGTGAGTGTTAGGATCCAACAACCTTTATGGACACCCGTTTTTGCTTAAGACACAACGAGCTCCACCACTGTCAAAACATGCCTACGATTACTCCCTCCCCCCTTCCCGAAATGTGCTAAAATTCTGCCTAAACCTGTTATTCCCCGTCCCTGACATCTATGATTTCCCCTGTTGATGTTCTACCCCGTGTATTACTATGTGTTGTTATTATTGCCGCCATCATTGTATAAATTACAACTGTTTGTTATTATTGCCATTGTTATGATGTAACAAAACATAGACTTGTATATGCTCAAATTATTTACATCTGTGTCTATTTATAAATAAATGGATGAAAGTTAAAGCTGTGCATCTAATTTTTTTAGTTTTTAATTGCGGTTAAATACGGTTATTATCCAAAAGATGACGCAGGAAGTCCGCACTATTGACTGTCGGCCATTTAGTCATAATGTGAAGACTGATTATTATCATAGTTTTAATATACAGATGTTTTTATGATTGTTTGATGATAAATCCTTTATTTGTTAATCTGGGGAACTATCTCTCTCGCTCCCCATCGCTTAGAACTCTGAGACTAGCTCAAGGAGAGACAGAGGTTTTGTCAAATATGATTTATATCTCGTCGAGTGAAGTTTGCAATCATATCTCACGAGTCGCGCTTGAGCGACGAGTGTGATATGATTGCAAACTTCACTCGATGAGATATAAATCATATTTGACAACAACCCCCCCCCCCCACACCAAAAAAAAACAACAAAACCATGAAATGTTCTACGTATTATATAATTTTTGGCAATTTACCTTTATTTTTAAAATGCCAGCAGCAAAATAGTTCCGGCTTTTTTGCAGTAAAGATAACACTTTCTAGAGTGACGATAACTCATTATAGAGTGATATTTTAAGATATTTCACTAAATGTTATATAATAATAATTTTTAGCTCCCCTTAGCATGCGGATTTATATTTATATCAATATGGTAACACTAGTATCTAAGTGACTCCCCATAATCAAAATGAAAGGTAGGAGGGAAATTAATCACTCCCTCCAAATTTATTTTTCACGGCAATATCTGTTAATGGATATTAAAACAACACATTTTAGTCTTGGCAATCGCGACTCTTTGTTTCGAAAAGGCATGGTCAATAAGTGTAATGATTGATCGAAACTTCTGTTCATCCGATGTTTGATTAGTGCACTCGGCCTAAGACTTGCAAGTGAAAAGTTAACATTTACTGTAAAGACACATCCCAGCATCAGTTTGATATCGGACACGGTGGCATGGTGGTTATGTCATCGGCTCTAAGGCTGGCAGATGCTAAGCTCGCGTCCCAGCATCGGATTCATCGAAGATAGAGTTTTAACGGCTCAATAAGTATGTAGAAGGCCATTGCACTTTTTTCTAACTCAATAACCACTAACAAACTGTCCTGGGTCTCGTTCCACGAAGCGATCTTAGTCCTAATATAACCATACGTGCATAAGTGCCTTATGCACTTAAGTTGATCTTAGCTCTAAGATCGCTTCGTGGAAAGGGGCCCTGAACAGACAGTGTAGCTATAGTTTATTAGCTTTAAGCCTTCAGGCTCACAGACATTACATTTTATATACAAATCAATAACATTTGACAAGTGGTGCATAATTGGAGGATGGACAATTAAATATGCGCCCAGTGAAACGAACTTGAAATATATCTGGATATATGTACACAAATATAAAATGTTGACCTATTCCAGGGGATTTACGGTATGTTGGTTGATGTTGGCACAATTTCAAGAGTTGATTAAGTTTACAGTGTATAACATTTCAAGAGGTTAGAACGCGGTGGCAGCGGAAGGGAAGACGGTGAAGTGGGGAGGGGTGCTGTGTTTTAATGACGTCCCTGCAGAGGTATTTCTAATGAATATACCAGTGTTACATATGACCTATATACGTGTATTCAACATCGGCGGCACATGGGGGGGGGGGGGGGGGGGGGGGGGGGGGGGGGGGGGAATCAGATCTTGCCAAGAATTTGGAATGTTTGCTAATGGTGATGATGATTCATGATGGTAATGATAATCAGGGCGGTACCTAGTAGGGAGGAGGGCATTTGCCCCCACTAAAATACGAAAAATGCACCCACTTTTTATATTTAAAAAAAAATGCCCCTTATGTCTAGCTGGTGATGACTCCATACCGCTGTAATTGATTGGCGTATTAATTGCCACAGCCCCACCGACCAATTATTTTAGGCTATAGTCCATTTTCGTCAAAAGGGAACCGATGAATTGGCATGCAAATGTATAATGAATGAAGTTAAAATACAATTTAAAAACATATTATCAAGTTTTGAACCCACACCAGCTCGACATTAAAACACCCAAAAATAAATACCCTCCCCCAAAACAAAACAAAAACAACAACAAACAAAAAAACCCAACCAATAATAAAATAATAAAATAAAAAAGTTTCTTATCATTACTTTCAGATTGCATAGGTCAAATCTTCTTTGATGGAATAGCCAGTGTAAAACACGTACAGTTCTATCTTTTCTTTAGTCTAACGATTACTTCGCTATCAGTGCAAGTAAAGCTGCATACTTTGACCGGCCTCGGTTGTGTCGTGGTTAAGCCATCGGTCATAAGGCTGGTAGGTACAGGGTTCGCATCCCGGTACCGGCTTCCACCCAGAACGAGTTTTAACTATTCGGTGAGTACGGCCACTACATCCTCTTATCTCTCTCTCATTAACCACTAACAATTAACAACTAACCCACTGTCCTGGACAGATAGCTGAGGTGTTCCCAGGACAGCATGCTTGAATATAAGCACGGAAATAAGTTGAAATGAAATAAAATGCATACTTTGGCTATTCTAGTATTTTGTTTTCACGCCTGTATTAAAATCAGATTTAATTTACTTGTACATAATTTGATGGTACTTTGTAAAGAAACATTTTTATTTACATAGAATCTTTTTTTTTTACGAGTGTTTGTATGGGATTAAAACCTATTAATATAATTTTATATCAGTTTTAGCATAATTTAGTATATAGTTATGAATGAACAAATAAATGAATTTTTAACGACAGCCCAGCAAATCGGCTGTTGCGTGTCAAGGTATATAGTAACTTTATCAGTGCACTAGAGCGAGACGTAGCCCAGTGGTAAAGCGCTCGCTTGATGCGCGGTCGGTCTGGGATCGATCCCCGTCGGTGGGCCTATTGGGCTATTTCTCGCTCTAGCCAGTGCACCTCGACTGGTATATCAAAGGTCGTGAAATGTGCTATTCTGTCTGTGGGATGGTGCATATCAAATATCCCTTGCTACTAATGGAAAAATGTAGCGAGTTTCTTCTCTAAAACTGCTCACATTTAACAAATGTTTGACATCCACTAGCCTGTGATTAATAAATCAATGTGCTCTAGTGGTGTCGTTAAACAAAACGAACTATAATAATACATCATCAGTTTTCTTTTCACACAGACTATAGTTACAGTTACAAAGCCTTCCTAAGCATTCTTGAGCAATATCGCATGGTCTCTATAAATCTCTTTGCAATGCACTCGGAGATCTCAAAATTGCGAGAGTGCAGTGAATAGGACCCCCCTGGGTGTTACGAATGTCTTTCCCAGCCAGAATCATGCAGGAGAAGATAAACTATCGGAACATGAAAAACAGAATAGCTAAAGTACTGGCATTTACACTTGTTAACGTCAAGTTTAACCTTGTTCAGGTGGTGGCGGTGGTGGAAGGGGGTAGGGATTTATGTCAGTCAGTTGAGTGCTCGCTTACGGTGCTGGTATCGCAGGATCGAACCACCTCTATAGATCCATTCAACTGATTGGGGTTTTATCTCCTTCCAACCAGTGCACCACAACTGGTCAAAGAAAGTTTGTTTAGTTTAACGACACCACTAGAGCACATTGATTTAGTGATCATTGGCTATTGGATGTCAAACATATGGTCATTTTGACACAGTAATAGAGAGGAAACCCATTCATTGTTCCATTAGTAGAAAAAGATCTTTTATATGCACCATCCCACAAACTGGACAGCACATACTACGACCTTTGATATACCAGTCGTGGTGCACTGGCTGGAACGACACAAAAGGTTAAACGCCGTGGTATGTTTTTTCTTGTGTGTGGGAAAGTGCATATAAAAGATCCTTTTCTGCATTAGAACAAATGTAGCGGGTTTCCTCTGATGACTACTAGTGAGAAATTACCAAATGTTTGACATCCAATAGCCGACGATTAATTAACCAATGTGCTTTAGTGGTGTCGTTCAACACAACAAACGTTTTGTTCAGGTGGATAATTCAGTTCGTTGTACAACATGTTTTGTTTGTTTGTGTGTACACTGTTTAATTAATAATCGGCTACTGGATGCCAGATATTTGGCAATTTTGATAAATCTTTTTATGCATTTTCCCCACAGACATAACAGCACATACCACGGACTTTGATATAACAATCGTTGGACAGTAGGAACGGGGGGAAGGGACCAATGGATCCACCGAGGTAGTTCGGTCCTACGACTCAAGCACTTCAACCAAGCGTTCTAACTCCAGCCCCCATCGAATATATTAGGTTTCACTGATGTTGAATATCTTGTGATGAGTATTGCCAAAAGTTTCGTATTGCGATATATTGCGATACAGGAACCTCAATTGTTTGTTTGTTTTGCTTAACGACCCCCCTACAGTACAACACAGTGATTTATTAATCATCGGCTGTTGGATGTCAAACATATGGCCATTTTGACACAGTTATAAAGAGGAAGCCCGCAAACATATGGCCATTTTGACACGGTCATAGAGAGGAAGCCAGCAAACATATGGCCATTTTGACACAGTCATAAAGAGGAAGCCCGCAAACATTTTCCCCATTAAGTCAGGTCAGGTCAGAGGATTTTACGTGCACATTCAGAGCAAGCTGTTGTAGCGCACGCCTGTCATGGGCACATGTGCCGGCCTCAGCCATAGTTTTCCATTAGTAGCAAGGGATCTTTTATATGCTCCATCCAGCACAGGATAGCACATACCACGGTCTTTGATACACCATAATGCACTGGCTGGAACGAGAAATAGCCCAATGGGCTCGCCGACGGGGAGAACTTGAACTGAGGTACGTACTACGATATATTGCGAAGGCCAATTCTCAGTTATTAGCATCTATATTTAGTGTTCTAATTTCATGTACATTTTGTACCACGTAATAAAATGAGACACCAGTCAGTCAATATTCGTTCCCAACTAGGGCCTCCATGAGTCCAAAATATTAGACTCGAGTGTCAAACCCGACCCGGACCCGAGTACCCGGTAGAAGATAATGAGACTGAGGAATAAAGTAACATAGTATTATACATCTTAATTCCAACGCTGAACATGGAGGCCAAATCATGCCATTGTATTACATTGCAGGCATTCTCATAACCCTGCAATGTAACCGGCTACAAGCATATGGCAAAATGACGTATGAATTATGATTAAATGAGAATGCTCTTCCTTGCACGATGCTTGAACCTTAATTGGATATAGGTACGTTAAAATGTTATCCAGTCCTATTCCTTGCACGGATATTAGAGTCCTGTGAACGGACTCGAGTCTTGCTAGACTCGACCAGTGCCCGAGTACTCGAGTACTCGTGGAGGCCCTATAAACTGGTAGTTTTTGTTTTAAAAATATAATACGTGTCACTAACACACGTACAAAATATATACAAGCGAAATATGCCGGTACGCTAGAGAAAAAAAAAGAAAAAAAAAAAAAGGCGGAGGGGAGGTGGATGGGAAGGTTCGCTACAAAAACATTGCGATACGTATTGTTCACAATTTATACTCTCTAACCATTGATCAGCATTTTACCCTTGACACCAAATAGCCAATGTTTGTTTTTTCGTGCTAGAGTGTCGTTAAATATTTATAAATTAATTATGTGCGGAGTTCAGCAAGACCAAGCCAAAAAACGCTTGGCAGACTGGTACATGCGCTTCACTTTAAAGTAAATGGCCACATCGGAAACCAGTCAAATTGTTCGCGAACGTTAGCGTTGTTCACTGTCGCTGAACGCAGATTGGTTTGTGCGCGTACGCTGCTTATTGCATTCTTTATTAGCCGTAAACATACAGTTGATAGCCATTACAAAGATTAATTACATTTTACATGTACAATACATACCATCGACGTCCCAAACTGCGTTCACCTAATGACAAAAACACGAATACGATATTTACGGAAATACTATTCTACATTTTTCAACTAACGTAAAAAATCAACAATGTAAAACAAATCCATTCTAATAAATAAAAGTGAAACACCCTCCGGTAAACAGGAATGGGTTCGACGTTTCTAACGGCGTTCAGGCGCATGCGTTTGTAAAAAGTATCGTACTGCGCATGTGCGTTTCGTCATTTTCAATTTTTAAGGCAACTACATGAACAAATAAATGTTTCTTAATTATGTACAGTTGCCGAACACTTAATTTATAAAACATTTTAAAGGAAAAATTCAATTTATCAAGCGTTCTGGCCCGGTCCGCGTTTTATCAACACACATCGCTCACACTTGATGTCAATACTGATAGGCATTACGTTCATACCTGCGAATAGTTTGTAAAATATATTTTTTTTTAATGAATTGATTCTAAATTAACACAATTTATATACTCAAAATTATTTACAACTGTTATGAATGGATTATGAATACTATTCACTACAATAGAGGCACAAAAATGTAGCATATCTTTTGCAGATCGAATATAATAATTGAAAACAAATTCTAACAACAGGGGTCCTAAAAATCGTAAAAATTAAATTCTTTGGCCTTGTTGATCTGGCACGTGTGAGGTCATGTGACACGCACCGAAAGTTAATTCATCTTTCTCCATTTTAAGTCAATTTCTACGAGTCATGTGGACCCGATATCTGTAATTTTAAGGAATAGATAAAAACGACTTAGTAAAATTAATGGTTTTAGGGGTTTGTAAAATTTTGTATTTAGATACTGACTTTTCTCAACTTTATTGTTTATAAAAATGTTCCTAAACTGTGAAGAAAAACCTCATAAATGAACGACATGCCGATGACAACAAATCGGATGTTGATTGCGCGAACCGTGCACGAGAAAACAAAGTGAACGGAATTTGAAGCATAACGCAGTTAGGGACGTTGACGATATATCATTAAAAGGAAGACAATTGACATTGTATGGAAAGTGATGAAGATATCATAGCAGTATCATACTGCCAGTATGACTTGTGCCAAATAATATTTTTTCTGGGTCAAAGTTCACAGTCGTCCGAACATTAACAGAAAATTACAAATATAAGCCATCTGCTGTTGTAATGAAATATTGTCTATTTCGGCAATATATGTATTCAATTTAGTTTTATCCGGTATCACTGTTAAGTACCCTTTAATCTTGAAACACGCATGGGCCATTTGTAAAACGAAGCACTATAATGTTTTGCAAAATCTAAGAGTATTAAAATTGTAACAAATTAAAGGGACATTCCTGAGTTTGCAGTAAGATGTTTCCGACTAATAAAATATTTCTACGATTAAACTTACATATTAAATATATTTTCTTGTTTAGAATATTAGTGTCTGTATATTCAATGTGTTTCTGGTCGTCTTAATATTTGTAAGAAGCCCAAACTGGATTTTGTCTTCAAAAAATATTTTAGGAAATAAAATGAAATTTAACCTAGTACAAATATTAGAACGATCAGAAACACGTTTAATATACAGCCACTAATATTTCATGCAGAAAAATATATTTGGTATGTAATTACAATACAAAAAATTGCAGCAAACTCAGGAATGTCCCTTTAACAGAAAAGTCAAAACATAAGCTATCTGCTGATGTAGTAAAATATTGTTTTTTGGCAATATAGGCCCTATGTATTCAATTTTATTTTATCCAGTATCACTGTTAAGTACCCTTTAAGCTTAAAACATGTATGGGCCATTTGTAGAACCAAGCACTATAATGTTTTGCAAAATCTAAGAGTATTAAAATTGTAACAAATTACAACATTCTGTTATATCCAATATAGGCCAGAGGTGGTTCTAGTTTTGTTTTTCATTCAGATTTTTGAGTGACGTGCAGGCCCTCATGTCCAGACTCGTGATTAATATATTGCATAACGTATTTTTATCACCTTGATCACTTAATATTAGTATAATCACCTATCTGATTTTATTATACGGGTGTGACCTAGATGGTGAGTCTGGGTCAAATTTCTGAACTCCTAATATGAATATGTATAATGAAACTATATATAAAACCGTAGACGTATTCGATCTAACTTCCCAATAGTCGATCTCTGTTTTTGTGCTGGGATACCGTTATTAAACAGAGGCGAGACGTAGCCCAGTGGTAAAGCGCTCGCTTGATGCGCGGCCGGTTTCGGATCGATCCCCGTCAGTGAGCCCATTGTGCTATTTCTCGCTCCAGCAAGTGCACCACGACTGGTATACCAAAGGCCGTGGTATATGCTGTCCTGTTTGTGGGATGGTGCATATAAAATATTCCTTGCTGCTAATCGAAAGGAGTAGCCTATGATGTCGCAACAGCGGGTTTCCTCCCTCAATATTTGTGTGGTCCTTAACCATATGTCCGACGCCATATAACCGTAAATAAAATGTGTTGAGTACATCGTTAAATAAACAATTTCCGTCGTTATTAAACATTCATTCATTCATTCATTCATTCATTCATTCATTCATTCATTCATCCATTCATCCATCCATTCATTCTCAATAGACATTACTTAATTAATGTGCTGAGTTGTCGACAAAACCGTAACAGGGTCCCCAAGCGATCTGAGATCACCGTAAGTACGTAAGGTAGTTAGTTAATGCACTATAGGTCATCTTAGGGTCATATGCCTATAAACATGGGCGTACGACCCGGGGGGGGGGGGGGGGGGGGGGGGGGGCAATTGCCCCCCCAAATTCGGGCAAAACAGTGGGGAAAAATTCGGGAAAATTTTAACTGGGTAAAATTTCGGGCAAATCAACCCCTCCAGCCCCCCTAAATCAAAGAGTCCCCATACGCCCATGCCCATAAACAACAATTCTGTACCTCATATTGTGAATATAGTTTATAAGGCGTAAACAAAATTAAGCATGAAACATGACATGACACCTAGCCTAAAATAAGTAACGGTGGAATAGCAAGTTTTTTTTTTTTAAATATTCATTTCCTTTTCACCAGCTAAAAAAAAGAAAAGAAGATACCCCCCCCCCCCCACTTTTCGTATTCTGTAGGGCAGGGCGAACCTCCCCAGCTCACGTCCGCTAAACACGACACTCGTTTTAAAATGACCGTAAGCCTGATTTTAACAGCTGTTTTCCAGTCACACTTTACTTGTGGGGAGAAAGACTATTGCATGTCCAACATCTGGTCATTGTGATACGTAATCCTAGGACGCACGTTACCTTTTTCCGTTGGCAGCAAGTTATCTTTTGAGATGCATTTTCCCTTAGACAGGACAGCACATGCCACGGTCTTTAATATACCAGTCGTGGAGCACTGATTGGAACGAAAAAAACCACTCGATCAGAGAATATCTCCACCAACGGGACAGCACATACCACGGCCTTTGATATACCAGTCGTGGAGCACTGATTGAAACGAAAAAAAACCTCGATCAGAGAATATGTCCACCAACAGGACAGTACATACCACAGTTTTTGATATACCAGTCGTGGAGCACTGATTGGAACGAAAAAAACCTCGACCAGATAATATGTCCACCAACAGGACAGTACATACCACGGTTTTTGATACACCAGTCGTGGAGCACTGATTGTAACGGAAAAACCCCTCGATCAGAGAATATCTCCATCAGCGGGACAGCACATACCACGGTCTTTGATATACCAGTCGTGGAGCACTGATTGGAACGAAAACAAAACCTCGATCAGAGAATATCTCCACAAACGGGGCAGCACATACCACGGTCTTTGATATACCAGTCGTGGAGCACTGATTAAAACGAAAAAAAACTTCGATCAGATAATATGTCCACCAACAGGACAGTACATACCACGGTCTTCGATATACCAGTCGTGGTACACTGGTTGGATCGAAAACAAAACCTTGATCAGAGAATATGTCCACCAAAGAGATTCGATCCTTCAACCCAAACACTCCAAACACGCGCACAACAGAGAGAAGCAACTTTAATCAGTATTCCAGCACTTCGTTTTGTAAAAATCACGAACCCTAATTCCCAAGGTACATATCTTTTGGGGGTTCACATAATTAATTTAGAGCTTTGTCAACACCAGGACGACCGCAGATATTGGATTAGACAGAATCCTGGATTAAATCTACAAAGCTTGTAACTACATGCATTTACAACACGTAAAGAGGCTAACCTGTGTGTGTTGCATTGTGAGATGTTTTTGTAACATGTTTTTGTATATATATATATACATATATATATTATACAATGAATGAATATGTTTAAAGAAAATTAGGAATCTATACTGTAAAAACATTAAAGTGTAGAGAAGAGGAAATTGCATTACCTTAAACTGAACCATCATGTGTTTATGTAGATACTTGATGTATAACGACATGTATCATGCATGTATAATCCACTGTATGCTACTATACTTGAAAATGCTGTTACCTGCACCAGGGGCCAGTTGTTCAAAGAATGGTTAAGCTGACCACAGGCATTTATAAATATCAGTTTTTTTTAAATAATTTTTTGAAATATAACATTTTATGGAATATTGGACAAACTTCAATTTTGTATGGTGTTTGTGTCCCGAGTGAAATAGTCCTCATTAGTTTCGTGCTTTAGGGAGTGACAAATGAGAATTGTTTCACGAGGGCTTATGGCCTTACATACAATAAAAGAATTGAATTGATATATATATATATATATATATATATATATATTTATCATATAATATCTTAAATTTTCAGTGCAATCAAAGTATGTGATATTTTTCAGATCACATACTTTAAGAATTTGATAACTTTGCAAATTAGATGTAAATTAGTCGAGGTCTCGGCACTAGGTATATTGACAT
>NC_054712.1:50094793-50142293 GCF_016097555.1 Gigantopelta aegis | reverse complement strand
TACTGACGTGCAGGAGAGAGAACAGCTCCGTGCTGTGTTCAGGAGACTGAACCGTTTGGTGGTGGATCTTTGATGGTTTGAGGCGGTATCTGTGGCCAACAGCGGACAGACCTTATTGTCATTGACGGAAATCTGTCCGACGTCGGGTCCATGCTTGCATACTTGCACATGGTAGACATACACGCTATTGAAACATGTTCTTTGTGGTCAAATTTATTCACCTTCGTTATGAGTGGTCCTTTATGAAATCGCACATTTCACCCCTAGTGCTGTTGTGAACTGTGATATTATCATTTTATGGATTTTATTGAGTATACTCGTGTTTATTTATCGCCAAATTATTATACTTTCAAAATATAACATTTGCATCAACTTGTGTTTTGTGTTGTTTTTAATACTTTAAAAAAATAATAGGTATACTTTCTTTTGATCGTCAGTTTATATGAAAGGTCATGATATGTACTACTCTGTCTGTTGGATGGTGCATATAAAAGATACCTTGCTGCTAATCGAAAAGAATAGCCCATGAAGTGGCGACAGCGGGTTTCCTCTCTCAATATCTGTGTGGTCCTTAACCATATGTCCGATGGCCATATAAATGTAACCATGTAGGTTTTATTGTTTTAATGATTTTATTATGCACAACGCACATGCACCTAAACTTTTGGCTAGGAGCTGTAGGGACATGCATTTACCTGTCTTTACATCTGACCTCTGACCAGGGACAGTGACGATCAACCAATAGACTGGCCAGCTGTGTTTGACCCAGTTGGTGGCTATTCACTGTCACTCACCTGACATTTCTTGACACATCACGAGCTGCACAGGCCACGCACTCATCTGCTTTCAATCTTACACTGGAATAATTGGTGAGTTATATTTCTACTTTTCTAATTCACTTTACTATTTTACTAACATATAAAGTACAGTTTATAAATTACAAATAAGGTTTAAATAAATAACTACTTCAATTAACATTTACTTTGATAAAGGAATAAACTGAATTAATGTAAGTATTAGAATTTGGGCGTGGCACTTACGCTGTAACAATAATGGATATTCCTATAGCCAAGCCATAATTAAATGAGTCGTTATTATTGTTTTAGAAATGTATGTGAATAGTGTGTATGTGTGTATATTAAATTAGAAATGTATTCGTTTTAGTTTACTTGTTTCTTGTAGACGTTTGACGCTTTTTCATCATGTTATCGCCCTAAAGCCCACAGCTAAAGGTATTGGTATTTCAATGGGTCTAGGTAAACCGTATCACCTGTGAAGATAATGTTTTGTGTAGCTTACCTTTATTTTATTATACTGTATATCGCCATATGTGTAATTGGTTGCTGTAAATAATGATTTAAGATTATCGGCGATTGATTTATGTTCAGTTGTTTAACGTACGGTAATTCTGTATGTGTATTATGTCTATATTTGATGTTTACTGTGGCGATGTTAACTATTGCTCAGTGTATTGTTCTTTCTTTTATTCAAACGATTTGCTATTATTTGTAGATAATAATTAGACTGCAGAGTATTTATATATATTTTAATGCGTTTTAATATGGTGTTTTAAGACTGTTTATGTATAGTGTGAATGTATTTTAATAATGCTATTTTTGCTTATAGGGTTTGTTTGACTATATATCCTTATTCTCCGGAATAAAGAACCCTGTTAAAATATCTTCACCGAGTCCAGTTGTCTTTTCGGGGAAGTAACAATGGAGCCGACGTTTCAGTTTCTGGAGATGGGGAGATAGTCGTCTGACATCGGGAATCGTCTGTACTTGCCGGTGCATCGGGAGTCTTCGTTTGTTGCCGGAACCAGTCAACTTCGGGAACCCATCGGACATCCTCGGGATTGGAGGTCAAGGCTGCTGTACCTTCGGTTCATCGTTGGATGTTTCGTGGATAATGTGATTTGACATTAACTGATGTGAACAGAAAATTTGTGAACATTTTTATTTTTATGTGCTAAATATTGTGATATGTTGATGCAAGTTTGTGATGACGTGAGTAACACATTTTATTTTTAATGATTTTGGATGGTTTATATTTAATTTGATTTTTGTTTTCTTTGCTAGTTTAATAATTAATTAGACTTTATTGTTCTAAATATTTTTTGTTGTTGCTTACATGTTTAAATAAAAAAAATTGTTATTCAGGTGGGAGATCGGGTGCTTGTCCGAACATTAGCTTTTGATGGAAAGCATAAGTTGGCAGACAGATGGGAGGAGGATGTTTATGTGGTGCAAAGTCAACCAAGCACAGATGTTCCAGTGTTTGTTGTCAAGAAGGAGAAAGGACCTGGAAAGCCACGTACTTTGCATCGAAATCTCCTTCTTCCCGTCAGTTCACTGCCAATTCCTGGCAAAGAGGATATTAAGCCTGTACCGCCACCACGGATCACCAGGCCAGCGGCACCCGTGAAGAAAAAAACTGCCACAAATCGGCAAGATGGATCAGCCCCATCTGAAGATGACGAGTCGTCAGATGCTGATTCTGTGCAGTTTATAGAATCTGGACAGAAGGTAGTTTCAGCAGGTTTCGGTGCTCCAATAGCAACCGATGTTATGCCTGTTGAGGAAGTTGCACAGGAGGACATGACTCCAGTTCCTGAGAACATTCTTCTTGAACTTGGAGACACTCCTGTTCAAGAAGATCCTTTACCAGAGGGGGATATCACGGAGGGATCACGTGATTCAGAGAATGAGGTACAGGAGGACAGTGCAGAAGTTCTCAACGTCGAGAGAATACCGCCAAGACCACCACCAAGAAGATCACTGAGGGATAGGAAACCACCGGAATGGATACGATCAGGTGACTTTTCTATGTCTCAGTCTGCACATGTCCAATCTCCTAATCGTAAACCAGACTGGAAAGAACGGGCAACATTTTTAACGTCTCTAGCAGCCACTGGTGTTCTTAAATAAAATGTGTTGAGTGTGTCGTTAAATAAACATTTCCTTCCTTCCTTACGTGATGTTACGCATGAATCTCAGTGTTACGTGTTGCAGAAGATTTGGAGAAGTAAACAGATATCGTTAAAGGGACATTCTTGAGTTTGCTGCAATTTTGAAGATGCTATCGACTAACCGAGACTTTTTAACGATTGCAATTACATATGAAATATATTTTTCTGCATAAAATGTTAGTGGCTGTATATTAAACGTGTTTCTGATCGTTCTAATGTTTGTACTAGGTTAAATTTCATTTTATTTCCTAAAATATTTTCTTTTCGTACGTACGAAATTATCTGAAGACCAAATCTAGTTTGAGCTTCTTATAAATATTAAGACGACCAGAAACACATTGAATATACAGACACTGATATTCTAAACAAGAAAATATATTTAATATGTAAGTTTAATCGTAGAAATATTTTATTAGTCGGAAAAACATCTTACAGTGCAGCAAACTCAGGAATGTCCCTTTAAAACTATGATAACAATAATCAGTCTTAACCATTATGACTAAATGACCGACAGTCAATAATGCGGACTTCCTGCGTCATCTTTTGGATAATATACGGTATTAGTATAACTGTATTTAACAGCAATTAAACACTGAAAAATGAGATGCACAGCTTTAACTTTCATCCGCTTATTTATAAATAGACACAGATGTAAATAATTTGAGCATATACAAGTTAACGTCTTACGTGCTGTTACACACGAATCTCAATGTTACGTGTTGTAGCAGATTTGGACAACTAAACTGATATCGATAACAGGTAAGTACGGAGCATTTAAAACTACAGCAGTCTCGAATCAACACAATATATACCAGCGTTATTAGTGGGATTGGGGACAACGGTCCTCTTACGTCATCGAACTTAAGGCTGGTTGGTACTGGGTTCGCTTCCCATCGTCTGGTCCCACCCAGAGCGAGGTTAATGATTCAATGGGTAGGTGTAAGGCCACTATACCTACTTTTCTCTCACTAACTACTAATTCACTGTCCTGGACAGACAGCCAAGATAGCCGAGGTACTAGTATAATATATCCAGGAAAGCGTTGACATTATTTACTTTTAAAGTTAAACTCTCTTTTGTTCAGCGACACCACTAGGGCCCAATTTAACAAAACATCGTAAGCCAAGTTTTGCACATAAACGTAAATCTACGACTAAACCACGATTCTTATTACTATTATAGTTCAACAAATATTGTTAGAAGAACACATATTTCATTTTCTTTCTCTTTAAAATACTCCAGCTTGCGTAATGATGTAATTTTCTGCGTGAAATTGATGCCAAACATGTGCAAACGCACGTCCTGTATATCTGCTTGTAGCAGACGTAAACTTACGATATTTAGTGAAATGATCCCAAGACCACATTAATTAATTAATCATCAACTATATGTCGTCAAACATTTGGTAATTCTTTAGAAAACCCCAGTACATTTGTCTATTATAACATTTTCCCCACAGACAGGACAGCACGTACCACGACTATTGGTATACCAGCTGAGACGGGAATTCCCCCCACCCCCCAATGGGAGCCACCAAAGCTGTTCGATTATACAACCTAAAGCACCTCTGATGCTCTTTGAACGACCGAGGGGTGGATCGTAGCCCGGTTGGTAAAGATTCTCGCTTGATGCGCGGTCGGTCTAAGATCGATCCCCGTCAGTGGGCCCATTGGGCTATTTCTCGTTCCAGGCAGTGCACCACGACTTGTGTATCAAAGGCCGTGATATGTGCTATCCTTTCTGTGGGATGGTTCATATAAAAGATCCCTTGCTACTAATGAAACAGTGTAGCAGGTTTTCTCTCTAAGACTTTATGTCAGAATTACCAAATGTGTAACATCCAATAATCGATTATTAATAAATCGTTATGTTCTAGCGTTGTCACTAAACAAAACAAACGAAAACAGAAACTCTTCCTACTGAGACAGATCTCGTCCCATTATTTAATGCAAAATTATACAAAAACGGATATATATATATTCAATTGGTCGAATTTTAATTTTGGAAGGTCTTTAGAACACCAAGGCAAGCTGGAGGGGCACCAAGGAAAACATTTCCTTTAAAAGAGGGGCACGAAGGCAACAAGTCTGTATTCATGTTTTCTAATACCCTGTACACCAACCAGTGAAATAGTGCACCGCTTCTGGGTTTTAAATGACGAATAATACATGTGTATTTGGCCTAGAATTAAGTGAGAGGAATGACGTGGCGGTTAGAACCTTAAATGATGTTATGGTAAAAATAACTTTTAAACATGACACCAATAAATAATAACACCAAACGATATTTTAAAATTTAATAAAGTAAACAGTCAAACAAAATATAGTTACAAAATCAATATTAACAGAGAAATTAAGTTAAGCAATACTATTAATAATAATCAGACCTTAAAAGTCTCACTAATAACCTCTAACGAAAGTGCACTACTTCCAGGAATTTGTTTTCTTTATCTCCAATCTTCAATAAAGGGGCGGGACGAAGCCCAGTGGTAAAGCGCTCGCTCGATGCGCGGTGGGTCTGGGATCGATCCCCGTCGGTGGGCCCATTGGGCTATTTCTCGCTCTAGCCAGTGTACCACGACTGGCACATTAAAGGCCGTGGCATGTGCTATCCTGTCTATGGGATGGTGCATATAAAAAAAACCTTACTGCTAATCGAAAAGCGTAGCCCATGAAGTGGCGACAGCGGGTTTCCTCCCTTAATATCTGTGTGGTCCTTAACCATATGTCTGACGCCATATAACCGTAAATACAATGTGTTGAGTGCGTCGTTAAATAAAACATTTCGTTCCTTCCTTCCTTCCTTCCAATCTTCAATAAAGCATATAAGTATTGATTGTAACATACTTTATTGCTACCCCCCCGCCCCCAAATGGATAAGGTACAAGTTATACAACATACTAGACCTCAATAATATATACACGTCACGACAGTAACATATTTATGAAATTTAAATATGAATTTAAGTGAATATTATTGAAAGAGAAAAATAAAGAAATATAGAAGGAAGGAAGAAAACAAAACAAAACGGAAAGAAGCAAGAAAACTTCTCTGTGTTCGTTAATAAGCAAGACTGGTACATCAAAGGCCGTGGTATGTGCTATCTTGTCTTTGGGATGGTGCATATAAATATCTCTTGCTACTAATCGAAAAGTGTAGCACATGAAGTGGCGACAGCGGGTTTTCTCCCTCAATATCTGTGTGGTCCTTAACTATATGTCCGATGCCATATAACCGTAAATAAAATGCGTTGAGTGCGTCGTTAAATAAACCATTTCCTTCCTTCGTTAGTCAGACACATTGTTTGCTGCAATCAAAGCACAAACACGACATCGCAGGCTAATTACTTTGATGCTATACAATCTGATGAAAAAACCGTGTTTCATGATCAAAATCGTATCTTTGCACAAAGCAGAGTCGAAAGGACGTACAGCATCGTAATTGCATCCCCTAGGAGATCAATGACCACGCTTTTACCATTTAAAATCAATTGTAAATGTGTTGGTAAATTTATTGGCTTATAAGTATTAGCATACACTTAAAATCTTCAATGGCAGTTTTTCTTTTTCCAACCAGTGCACCACAACTGGTCAAAAATCGTGGTATGTGCTTTCCTGTCTGTGGGAAAGTGCATATAAAAGATTCCTTGCTGCATTAAGAGAAATGTAGCGGGTTTCCTCGGACGACTACGTGTCAGAATTACCAAATGTTTGTCATCCAATAGCCGATTATTAATTAATCAATGTGCTCTAGTGGTGTCGTTAAACAAAACAGGCTTTAATTTTAACTTTCACAAACTCAGATAAAGCATCTGTACTCTGCTGCTATTTAACTAATTTATAATAACGCTTAAAGGTAGTACTAAACCAAATAACTTCCGGCTGAGTCAAAGTTCTGTGATTGGTGGTAAATCTGTGCAATTTTATGTCATCTAGTACCACTGTGTCAAGTAGCCTTGTACTTGAAACATGTATGGGGTACCTGTAAAAAAAGTACTCGTATTTTGTGCAGAACTAGTCATAGACGCTATCCGTTATCTCAGAAATGAGCAGCTTGACCCCCAATGTTTTTCTGATTCACTTTAAGGGTGAGGGGTGGTAGTATTTATATCCGTGGCGTTTATGTCGATTGATACGCTGCAGGTAGGAGTTTTAGCCACATATGTTACTATTGTTGTCTATGGGATTTAATTTGGTAGTATACACTCTAAATGCATTTTAGAAAACAATGTCCTTTGCATAATCCCATAATATTATAGAAAAATGTATAACCAATCAGAAATGCACATCACATCATACAGTTTCTAAAACATTCTCCAAGATCCATCACTGTCCTAGAACGTTCTATTTATTTGTATCATAATAAACATTACATGGCACTTTTACAGTAGAGTACACAATGAATGACCTTGAATAATCTAATAAACAAGTTAAATAGGTCAAGTAAATACATAATGATTATTCATTACATCTGTACACGACTATATAATTATAAAATTACACGTGCACACATGTAGGCTAACAATGGTAATTTGTTTACAAGGACGAACATTGAAAGATGAATCCAAATTATGGTAAATTGCAAGCATATGGTCAGAACAGAACGTGTCGCCCAAGGTCACGAGCCGGTAGCATCAGATAACTGTATAAGAATTTATTGATGTAGGCCTATAACAGTCACACATTTAGAATAAAATCGCTTCACTACGATACGCGATTTTATTAAATTTGTGAATGTTATACATCGATAAACACACACTCTCTCTCTCTCTCTCTCTCTCTCTCTCTCTCTCTCTCTCTCTCTCTCTCTCTCTCTCTCTCTCTCTCTCTCTCTCTCACTCACTCACTCACTCACTCACTCACTCACTCACTCACTCACTCACTCACACACACACACACACAAAACCAAACAACCCCCTAAAAAACAACCCAAACAAATAACCCCAGGTCAACCAATTCTTACGTAATAAATAAATATATAGGCCTTTAATATTTAATAACATATCACGTAATAAAGATTTTAAGTTAAAGTGTGTTTTGTTTAACAACACCACTAGAACACATTGATTTATTAATCATCGGCTACTGGATGTCAAACATTTAGTAATTTAGACATAGTCTTAGAGATAAAACCTGTTACATTTTGTTTCCATTAGTAGCAGGGGATCTTTTATATGCACCATCGAACAGACAGGATAGCACATACCACAGCCTTTGATATACCAGTCGTGATGCACTGGCTGGAATGAGAAATAACCCAATGGGCCCTCTGACAAACTGCTATTTTTCTTCTTCCTCCCCAACCCCCACCCCAACATCACTTCGTAATTGTGTCTATTCAGATGACTGGGGGAGGTGAGTAGTGGAAACATTACTATCACAATGCACATACCACGACCTTTGATATACCAGTCGTGGTGCACTGACTGGAACGAGAAATAGCCCAATAGGTCCACCGACGGAGATCAATCTCAGATCGAGCGCGCATTAAGTAAGTAATTTACCACTGGGCTACGCCCCGTCTCTAGAAAACAGATGCTTCATATAGAAAGTGCAGATACAATCGATTGTTTATGAAGGTCCAACTTGACACCAATACACAGGAAGTCCCCTGGGTAGAAATTAGAGGAACTCAATTATAATTACTTACCATTTCCGTTCAATTATCTTCTCGAAAATACGAATCGCTCTTTTAAGCGCAAAGGGTAATAAATATATCGATTTCATAACACTGACCGATTCGTTGCTTTAATAACAGATGATGATACATCACTGAAAAACCTAATGGAAAGTACATCAGCTATTTTTTTCTACACCCCTGTTCAAATCATATTGCGCTATTAATATGTCAATATTGTTATGAGATATTTGAAGACGTTCTGTACTTTCCGTCGCCAGACTTTAAACCTAAAAGTATTAATCATAATGTTTTTGATAGATGTTTTTCGCAGGGTGTCTATTGAAAGACATGTTTTATTTAACGACGCACTCAACACATTTTATTTACGGTTATATGGCGTCAGGCATATGGCTAAGGACCACACAGATATTGAGAAAGCAAATCCGCTGTCGCCACTTCATGGGCTACTCTTTTTGATTAGCAGCAAGGGATCTTTTATATGCACCATCCCACAGACAGGGTAGTACATACTACGGCCTTTGATATACCAGTCGTGGTGCACTGTCTGGAACGTGAAATAGCCCAATGGACCCACCGACGGGGATCGATCCCAACCGGATCGCGCATCGAGCGAACGCTGTACCACTGGGCTACGTCCCGCCGAGGGTATCTATTGGTGCATTTATGTATTATTCATGTGAATCACATGAATAATACATAAATAATACATTTAAAATGTTTGATTGTTGATTTATTGCTGTAAACATTAATAACAAATGATAGGGCCTGAAACAAGTCTAAAATTTGGAATTTCTCGTTCCAGCCAGTGAACCGCGACTGGTATACCAAAGACCGTGGTATGTGCTATCCTGTATGTAGGATGGTACATATAAAATACCCTTGCTACTAATTGGAAAAATGTAGCGGGTTTCCTCCCAATGACAATCTGTCAAAATTACCAAATGTTTGGCATCCAATAGCCGATAATTAATAGATCAATCTGCTCTAGTCGTTAAAAGAAAACATTTTCTTTCGTTTTTGATTCCAGTTACAAATTAAAACACATTCGAGCTGGACAAATATATAGATGGTTATATATTCAGAAATGACTAGATGCAACTCTCCCCCTAAACACCTCTCCCCCCAACCCCCCCCCCCCCAACAACAAAAACCCCAAAACAACAACAAAAACCCCAAAACAAACAACAACAAACAAACCGAAAAAAAAAAAAACCAGAACGAAAAAAAAAAACCCCACAAACAACAAAACAAATCAACTACAACAACAAACAAACAAACAAACAACAACAACAACAACAAAAAAATAGAAGAAACCCACTTACTTTAAACTAGAAACTAAGATTTATTTTATTTCTTGTTTTTACAATTTTTCCCACAGGACAAAACACTTAACTATTCGATCAATGTATTCAGTAAGACATCTCTACAGGGAGGTTACTAATACTGAAAGGAAAGAAGAGAGACCAAAGTTATAGGAGACGGACACGAGAATGACACGCTAGTAAACGTGTGAAGTCACGTAATCTTTCCACACTTATAAAGCTATTGGGAATTTTACTGACAGCCAGAATCGATCACTCGACTGTCGGCACCGGCCATCGGCGTACGAGACGGTGTGTAGTGGGGACAGGGGGTAACACCCCTCCACCCGCTAGTGCTGGAGCAAATCCTTAAATTCGGGCAAAAACGATAGAGATTCCGTGATCTCGTGGTTAATAAAGCGGAGGGGACAATTAAGGCATTTGGCCTGGTGTGCATATTCAACGATATATAATGCACATTATTCTTTAATATCAACAAGTATAATCGTATAGTTAATTAATAAAACGCTTAAATGTGACGGCTATTATATATAACGGGCGCAGCCATTTTGTACCATCCCAGTGAATACGCCCTCTGGCGAGCTGGTGGTTACGTAATACCTAACGTGTCACGTCAGGAATTAGTCTTCGAAATGAAGAAACAAAACATACCTGATTTTTGCGGATGCATCGCAATGTTCTGTAATAATATCAATTCCAGTAAGCCGGCAACAAGTATATATTATTTTTCAATACAAAATAAACCATCATTGTCAAAGTGTTGATATAACTGTATTATGTTTTGTACATAAAACAACCCACGTACTGAAATAATAATCGGAGTGTTTTCTTGGTTAATTGGTCTTTTCTTTCCGTGGCCTGTACCTGTGATTCCTGATTGGCAGGTGTATATTTAGACGGTTTCCAGACACTGTGTTTAGACACACTTCCCGAGAAGAAGAACATGTTTATTGCATAAAGTATTACATAACACATATAGCAAACATACAATGAAAAATACAAATTAAATGTAAAATCAGTGACTCGGTAAGTAAGAAGGCTAGATGAAGAAAATACATGAAAGTATAAAGCTGTGAGGAACAGATAAGAAACCAATTATAACAATAACTGGCGTCTCTGCATAGCAAGATGTACATATTTTTCTAAATTAATAACCATTTTAGGGGTATCACAAGACATTAGCCTATAAAACTTTTGGATATTTGACATCTATTGTAAATCTTATTTAAATACTGTTGTCTTAAATCCCTATACATTGGGCAAACTAACACAAAGTGATACTAGTATTCATCTTCTATAACTTTCATATTACATAATGTACAAAATCTCTGATCATAAGGTATATTATGATATCGACCCCTTTCGCATAATAGACTATGAGAGGATAATCGTAATCTGGTTAGTGAGCGTTTTAAGTGCCTCTTTTATTAAGATCACAGGGTATTGTGTGATAACCGCACGGATATCCCTCAAATCGTAATGGACTTATCAGCCTTCCTGCATTATTACTGTAAGTAATTCTGTAAAAACCCTTGATTAAGTAGACTTTCCCATCTAAAATGACAAAACTGGCCAATTACGTCGTCCCAAAGAAAAGAAAAGTAGCACTTGGGTATCGTGAGTGCTTATGTTTGCTCGAACGTACCCTACCAATAGGCCTAATAATATGCATTTTTTCTTTAGATTTAAAAAAACAACAAAAAACTATAATTCCATTTCGTTCTATTGATGCAAATTGAAATATATTTAGTTAAATAGTTTATTATACTATCAAGTCATTTATGTTGTTTTACAAGTCAGGTTGATGAAAGCCAAGCGCCTTGTCGTAAATTAGAGCGTTTGTTTACACTGTGCATAGAGGAGATGGACGGAGCTGACGTCACTTCGCCCCATCTATACCACCGGACGTCGCAAAAAACGAAACAAAATGGCTGCCCCCAGTTAGCAGGAATAATCAATCAATTACGCGTTTTTCATTTGTTAAAGTGTCATTATGTGTTGGTGGTCCGGGTATGTATCTTTCCAATACATAAGGCTCGTGTTCGAGTTGACTCTACCTTTAAGGCTGGTAGGTACTGGGTTCGTCTCCCGGTACCGGCTCCCACCCACAGCGAGTTTTAACGACTCAATGGGTAAGTGTAAGGTCACAACACTGATTTCTCTGTCACTGAAAAACTAACCCACTGTCTTGCAGATAGTTGAGGTGTGTGTGTGTGTGTGTGTGTGTGTGTGTGTGTGTGTGTGTGTGCCTGTGTGTGTGTGTGTGTGTGTCTGTGTGTGTGTGTCTGTGTGTGTGTGTGTGTGTCTGTGTGTCTGTGTGTGTGTGTGTGTGTGTGTGTGTATGTGTGTGTGTCTGTGTGTGTCTGTGTGTGTGTCTGTGTGTGTCTGTGTGTGTGTGTGTGTGTCTGTGTGTGTCTGTGTGTGTCTGTGTGTGTGTATGTCTGTGTCTGTGTGTGTGTGTGTCTGTGTGTGTGTGTGTGTGTCTGTGTGTGTGTGTCTCTATGTTTGTGTGTGTATGTCTGTGTGTGTCTGTGTGTGTGTGTGTGTCTCTCTATGTTTGTGTGTGTATGTCTGTGTGTGTGTGTGTGTGTGTGTGTGTGTGTGTGTCTGTGTCTCTGTGTGTGTGTCTCTGTGTGTGTATGTGTAGGTGTATGTATGTGTAGGTGTGTGTATGTGTATGTGTGTATGTGTATTGTCACGGGGATCCTATAATACCCGTAACTGAATGAAACACGATTGTCAAAATATCTCTCCTAACTGTATATCTATTAGATATCTCTGTAACAGGCAGTTATACCCGCTGGCTCGTCTAGGTATGATCAGAGATAAGATCTTATATAAAGTATATATTATTATAGCACGTTTAGTTCACTAGAAAACACAACAAAAACACAATACACTTTGGAATCTGTATTAACCTACGCTGACAAATGTACTGCCGCAGTAGTTAATTAACAACAACAAATAATAACAACCCAGAACTGATCACTTAATTAGTTAATCTCTAGGTGTCTAGTTTACACAATATGCTAATCACTTCACCGTGACACAACACCCACACGTGTGATAATTGAGAAACGCTTCCAGGGGAACTTAATTAATAAAGGAATTACAACTCTATTCCTAACTGGTTAATTTTTAATTAACCCTTACTACTCATTCAGTAACCTTGTAACACAGAATTAATACTGGTACCTATCACAATAAAGACAATAACCTACAGTTTACCTAGGTCCTCTAGGATGACTGGCTAAGCTTTAATAATTATTTAGACAGTGAGCCTACAGCTTACTGCGTCAGATGACCGGCAGCACCGTCTAAATAATATTGGTATAATAGTATTAAAATATTTAAAGTCACACCAATCACATCAAGGTTATACACAGAGCAGAAAATATATAATTACCAGTCCGGACGGACAGCCTTCCATGGAAGCCTTCCTATGTTTCTCCCCAATATCTCTAAAACCCTAGCTATTTATTATAAAATCCCAGACTGGTCTGGAGACAGCACGCGGAACCGAATCTTATGATGTGTATATTTCCACAGTAACCAAGAGGTATTATTTCTTAGATGGTCAGACTTACTGTCGCCAGTTCGCTAGAGATTCCATGGTCGCGCGGAGGTATTACGTAACTATTGGCCACATGGCCTCCGCACCTGGGCTGGGTGTGTATTGGAAAGTACAGCTCGACGACCGTCGCGCAGAGGTATTGTGTAACAAGGTCCATCTGGGCTTAAGTGCATATTGAGACTGCACACGGCCCTCTAAAACAATTAATATCGCCACAGGCGAAAACAAAATTAAGAGCATGTTCCGTCACATGTATGTATGTGTATGTGTGTATGTGTGTGTGTGTGTGTATGTATGTATGTATGTATGTATGTGTGTGTGTGTGTGTGTGTGTGTGTGTGTGTGTGTGTGTGTCAGTACAATAAGAACAAAGTAAAAGTTTCTTCACATCGCTGGCGTAGCTAGAATTTCATATTGGGGGCAGAGGCCCCCACACTGTATGTATAATTTAATACAGTTTTTAAAAATTGGAATAGCTTGGTCCCCGTGTCCCCCCCCCCCCCCCCCCCCCCCCCCCCATCTACGCCACTGGGACACATTGATGTATTTGGATGTCAACCATTTGGTAATTTTGACATATAGTAATTTTCCCATTAGTAGCAAAGGATCTTTTATATGCACCAGTCCACAAACATGATAGCACATACCACGGCCTTTGATATACCATTTGTGGTGCACTGGCTGGAAGGAAACAAAATATACAACGAGAAACATCGAGAACAATGACAGGAATGAATAACAATGTATTAGCTGATTTTGCGAAGAGAAGAAAGGAAATGTTTTATTTAACGGCGCACTCAACACATTTTATTTACGGTTATATGGCGTCAGACGTATGGTTAATGACCACACAGCTATTGAGAGAGGAAACCCGCTATCGCCACTTTATGGGCTACTCTTTTCGATTAGCAGCAAGGGATCTTTTATATGCACCATCCCACAGACAGGGTAGAACATACCACGGCCTTTGATATTGATATACCAGTCGTGGTGCACTGGCTGGAACGAGAAATAGCCCAAATGAGCCCACCGACGGGGATCGATCCCAGACCGACCGCACATCGAGCGGGCGCTTCACCACTGGGCTAAGTCCCACCCCTCATTTTTCAAAGAGATGCCAGTGAGAACTGTAAACTTCGTAAGTGTGTCGTAACCAAATTATGATAACCTGTAAATGGGTTTCCTGGCACGATGCTCGTTTCGAATCCTGGTGATATTTATTATATACTTTATTCAATCAGCTGCACAATCTTCACGTCGCACGTGTTATCGATATTTTTGTACTTAATTCAATTATAGCGACGTAGCTATTAATAAGAAAGATGTCATTCACATTTAGCTGAGGTTAACTGAAATCTGTGTTTACAGGAACATGCTATAAAATGTGTTAGGTAGAGTCGGTCGGCTTTAAAAAACAAAGAAGAGAAAAAACCCCAACATTTTTTCACCTACATATTAATTTAAACAATCGAAAAAAAAAAATACATTGAAAAATATGGGGTTGGGGAGTGGTGGCTTTTATTTAGGTAGGGTCGGGTTGTCGGAAGCATACAATTTAGTTTTATGCCTAATGCTAGACTTAGACTGTCAACGTTCACGACGACGTTGACCAATTCGACAGTTGCGTTAGACGGGTGCGCTCAGATTAACAACTAATCGGTCGTAGTTGTTGTATACGACGAGAATCGCGTTGAAAGAGCGCTCAAACTTGCAACTGGATAGTCGTGAGAACAGAAAGTTGGCCAACTTTGTCGTGACAGTTAATAGTCTTTACCTAGCATTACACTACTTCCTTGAAATGTGTGATAAACAATTTATGCTAACGAGCGTTAGCTCCAGAAGAACGCACATTGTATATCGCAAGAGCGGTTGCAGTATTTTTCTAGAGAGAGATTGCAACGTCCAAAAGAGCACACTAAGTACACTAACACGGGCAAGGCGGAATAAAATAGACTTTTTTTGGGGGGGGGGGGGGGAGAGGGGTGCTGCTGACCGAGATCGAGAGCGCAAAGTTTCTTGGGGGTTCGGGAGTATGCCCACCCCTAACATTTTAAAACTATAGTCCGTCCCACAGGGAACGCCTTTTTTCATGCTACAAGTTATTTATTTCTCAGCCGATTGTTTTCTAAATTGGACTCAAAAACAATAGGATGTGACGGACAATAGATGTCTTGAAATGCAATTTCCTACATTCTACAAGTAAAATTCATCTCTGCCTTAAAATTTACTGCCAATAATATTTGTCTGTAACATGCATTATTATTTTGACATTTTCCATGGTAGTTTGAAGTTCAGGTGTGTGTGTGTGTATTACGGGTGGGGATGGGGTAGGGTGGTGGTTGGGGATGGTGGGTGGTGGTGGTAGTGGTGGGGTGCGTACACCTAGCCCCATCCCACGCGCGTGAGCAGGAATTTTAGCATTTGGTTGGTGTTTAGACTGTGACGAGCATTGTTTACAAGGGGTCGAGTCATGGTCTCCCGGAAAATATGTTGAAAAACCACCACACCCAACCAAAACCCCCCAGAAAGAACCCCTCCCCACCCCCTGCACACGCGACTGCTCCCCTAGATCCGCGCCTGTATCGCCATATGCCACTGGTTATCGATACTTAGGTACTTAATTGAATTATCGCTCCGTGAGGGTAAACTGATCGCGAGTCGGACAGCCTTGGCGTCTTAGATCTCAGCTAATGTCTCTTTATTACCTTTGATCCATTGGGCTTCTTTTGGTGGGTTTTGATTCAAACCAATCAATCAATAAAGTATTTACATGTTCCTATACCACGAAGGTTTCGAGCATGTCTATCCCAGGTTCGGCCACCGGATGCCAGTAGTCCAACCTGGGACAGAACAATTACTGGGGCAATTTTGATAGTTAAACAAACAGGGAAAAAGGACTTTACAATAAATAATTTTGTGCGTTATTTTCCCAAACAATATTTAATATACAGCAAACAACTAACAATTTGTAACGCAAATTTAGATTGGGCAGTCCTAAATATAAATATATTTAAAATTTTTTTAAAAATATATTAATTAGCCCTCAAAATAGGGGTGGCAGGTGACTAGGAGGTTAGGCTTCAGCCACAGGAGGTTTTGTTAATAGGGGGATATGTTTTCTTAGGGGCACCCATCCTATTGGGGACTTCGGTGTGGCCGAAACCGGGGAAGACTCCGGGGGGGGGGGAGGGCAGTCCCCCGGACAAACCTAACAACCCTCACGGCCAAAACCGCCTACGCCTACCGCCCTAACCATCTTCCGGTGGAGTATCCCCCACCCACCCAGCACCCCCCCGGCCAACCCAACCGTCGTGCCCTCCAGTCTCGGTGCCCCCATCCTTAGGGGCACCCATCGTATTGGGAACTTCGGTGTAGCCGAAACCGGGTAAGGCTCCGGGGGGGGGGGGGGGGAGAGGCAGTCCCCCGGACAAACCTAACAACTCTTACGGCCAAAACCGCCTACGCCTACCGCCCTAACCATCTTCCGGTGGAGTATTCCCCCCCCACCCAGGCCCCCCCCCCACCCAGGCCCCCCCCCGGCCAACTCAACCGTCGTGCCCTCCAGTCTCGGTGCCCCCATCAAAAATTAAGCCCAAGGGCCAACGATGCTACCAGAAAACCCCCCCAAAAAACAACAACTAAAAAGTATTTAAACAGGGAAAGTTAAGCGCCTGGTGAGTCTGGCAATGTAAAAAGTCCAGGTGCGCCTCTCTATAATTCTGGAGAAACAGAACGTTATGCCATTCATCAGACGTTGGCACCACTTTAATTTAGAAACCTAGCGCATACAAGTATGGTATAGAACCATGTTGCATACCCTAGGATAAGAGCAGCGCACCGCCCTATTAAATTCCTATTTCCTATTATAAAAAGAGGTTAAAAACATAAATAACTTATCATAAAAAAACATATTTAAAAGAGCACGCTGGTAACCTATTTAATTTAAAAAATAAACACCAAACTAAAAATTGAAACGATTTATACAATATATTTGACCGGCGAGAAGGGGGGTTGTTACTGCCAGATAACGCACCCCCAACTATCAGCTCGGAGTAATAAAACATTCATCCATTACCAACCATACATAATAATGTAGACATTATAAAAATAGTTATATATAAAAGTATATACAGTTTAAAATTCGGTACATGTTTAAAATAAAATGAAACGCCTACTCCAAAGCCTGCCAGGCGCGACAAAGACACGGAGGATTCCGAGAAGTGGAGCCAAGGGGCGGTCAACGTCCTTCCAAATCCCTAAGGGAGAAGAGGCAACTACAGTTTAAAGAGCATTGATTCAAACGAGCACTTTATTAACAGAAATATGAAGCAAAATATCGTTGGCAAACTTGTGCCCAATCCTTTTGTTGTTTATTCAATAAAATGTTTTCAAACAATATGGCTATTTTAAAATTGAACTATCACATTTGAGACATTCAATTGAAAGTCGGAAAATGTTAAAGTTAAAAACAAATTTTGTTTAACGACACCACTAGACCGCACATTGATTTAGTAGTCATCGGCTGTTGGATGTCGTAATGCTTGACTCGTAATCTTAAAAAAAAACCTGGTACATTTTTTCAATAGTAGCAAGTGATCATTTTATGATAGTTTTCACCGATAGGACAGTACATACCACGGCCTTTGATATACCTGTATTGGTGCACTGGTTGGGACGGGAGAACAAAACAATTCAGAGAATGGATCCACTGAGGTGGTTCGATCCTACGACGCAAAAACCTTAGGCGAGCGCTCTACGTACTGATCTATAGACTCCGCCCCAAATATTCAATTCGAACAATGTGGTACGTATTTTCTTATTCACGTTTAGACTAATAATACTCCCCCACCCCCAAATGATAAATCGATTTTGGATTCATTTTGTATCTGAAACAAAATCAAGTACAAATAACTGCGTAACGGTTATAGACAATGAATCTTCATTTCGTTTAAAGTTCGCTATCTCCAATTTAGGGCAGGATGTAGTCAGTGGTAAAGCGTCCTCATGATGCGCGGTCGGCTTGGGATCAATCCCCGTCGGTGGGTACATTGGACTATTTTTTTTTTCCCAGCCAGTTCACTAAGACTGGTATATCTATGTATCTATAGATCTATATGTCTATATGTATATAATAAAAATAATAATTAGTTTCGTGAATTCGTTTCCAGTGCCAATAAGCTTCACTTTGTTAAAACATATTAACAGCATTCAAAATGTAATAATAACAAATACATATAAATATATATAGTGTCACCGATTCTACCAAGAAGTCTGTATGAACGGCGGTATTTCTGGAAAACCAATTTGCTTACGGTTATATAGTTATACAGGCGAACGTAGCTGGTGGCGCGCGTGCTAATACGGTGTATCTGGACTTTCTGTACGTTGCTACTAAAATAGTTCTAATATTACACACATTTTAAATGTCATACGCGCACGAGGACAATGGTTAACGTTATTGCTTTCAGAGGACAGTCTTAAATGATTACCAGTAATAAATCATTTTTACACTAAGCGACTTGTGTCGTAAACTGGGTCGTAGAATCATCGACAACCCCCTCCCACACCACCCACCCCACAAGAATACCAGCACAGGTCCATTTATGATTTTCCCCAGTTGGTGTATCAAATCTGAAATGCGAAACCATGCAAATTCAATTTCGTATCTTTGCTCAGTTAAAAAGGATGTTTAGGCAAGGTCGTAATGGAATGCTCAAGTGAATTACTGTCAAATAATTTTATAGGAAAACAGCCAACAATGTTTACTCCGTAGCGTGGTTCGTCATTTTTTTTACTGCCGATGATCTTCGTGAATCTCTTTAGACTACGTCAAAGTATCCCTACATTCAAAATTAGACAGTTAGCAGTATAACAAATAGCAACTAACTAGGTCAAAATTCATTCAATTAATGAATTAATTCAGAGGAGAGACGTAACTCTGGCAAAATGGTCGCCTGATGCACGATCGGTTTGGGATCGATCCCCATCAACGTACCAGTTGGGTTATTTCTTGTTCCAGCCAGTGCAACACGACTGGTATACCAAAGGCCGTGGTATGTACCATCCTGTATGTGGGATGGTGCATATAAAAAATCCCTTGCTACTAATGGAAAAAATGTAGCGGGTTTCCTCTCTAAGACTACACGTCAAAAATTACTAAATGTTTGACATCCAATAGCCAGTGATTAATAAATGAATGTGCTGTAATGGTATCGTTAAAAAAGAAACGTTTGGTGCTGGAATGTCGTCAAACATTGATTGATTGATTGATTGATTGATTGATTGATTGATTGATTGATTGATTGATTGATTGATATCATGCCTGCTATTGGTCTAGCCAGTGAATTTCTTAAAGAAACGTTTGGTGCTGGAATGTCGTTAAACATTGATTGATTGATTGATTAATATCATGCCTGCTATTGGTCTAGCCAGTGAATTTCTTAAAGAAACGTTTGGTGCTGGAATGTCGTTAAACATTGATTGATTGATTGATTAATATCATGCCTGCTATTGGTCTAGCCAGTGAATTTCTTAAAGAAACGTTTGGTGCTGGAATGTCGGTAAACATTGATTGATTGATTGATTGATTGATGATTGATTGATTGATTGATTGATTGATTGATATCATGCCTGCTATTGGTCTAGCCAGTGAATTTCTTAAAGAAACGTTTGGTGCATGTCGTTAAACATTGATTGATTGATTGATTAATTCATGCCTGCTATTGGTCTAGCCAGTGAATTTCTTAAAGAAACGTTTGGTGCTGGAATGTCGTTAAACATTGATTGATTGATTGATTAATATCATGCCTGCTATTGGTCTAGCCAGTGAATTTCTTAAAGAAACGTTTGGTGCTGGAATGTCGTTAAACATTGATTGATTGATTGATGAATATCATGCCTGCTATTGGTCTAGCCAGTGAATTTCTTAAAGAAACGTTTGGTGCTGGAATGTCGTTAAACATTGATTGATTGATTGATTGATATCATGCCTGCTATTGGTCTAGCCAGTGAATTTCTTAAAGAAACGTTTGGTGCTGGAATGTCGTTGATTGATTGATTGATTGATTGATTGATTGATTGATTGATTGATATCATGCCTGCTATTGGTCTAGCCAGTGAATTTCTTAAAGAAACGTTTGGTGCTGGAATGTCGTTAAACATTGATTGATTGATTGATTAATATCATGCCTGCTATTGGTCTAGCCAGTGAATTTCTTAAAGAAACGTTTGGTGCTGGAATGTCGTTAAACATTGATTGATTGATTGATTAATATCATGCCTGCTATTGGTCTAGCCAGTGAATTTCTTAAAGAAACGTTTGGTGCTGGAATGTCGTTAAACATTGATTGATTGATTGATTAATATCATGCCTGCTATTGGTCTAGCCAGTGAATTTCTTAAAGAAACGTTTGGTGCTGGAATGTCGTTAAACATTGATTGATTGATTGATTAATATCATGCCTGCTATTGGTCTAGCCAGTGAATTTCTTAAAGAAACGTTTGGTGCTGGAATGTCGTTAAACATTGATTGATTGATTGATTAATATCATGCCTGCTATTGGTCTAGCCAGTGAATTTCTTAAAGAAACGTTTGGTGCTGGAATGTCGTTAAACATTGATTGATTGATTGATTAATATCATGCCTGCTATTGGTCTAGCCAGTGAATTTCTTAAAGAAACGTTTGGTGCTGGAATGTCGTTAAACATTGATTGATTGATTGATTAATATCATGCCTGCTATTGGTCTAGCCAGTGAATTTCTTAAAGAAACGTTTGGTGCTGGAATGTCGTTAAACATTGATTGATTGATTGATTAATATCATGCCTGCTATTGGTCTAGCCAGTGAATTTCTTAAAGAAACGTTTGGTGCTGGAATGTCGTTAAACATTGATAGCCAGTGTTTCTTAAAGAAACGTTGATTGATTGATTGATTGATTGATTAATATCATGCCTGCTTATTGGTCTAGCCAGTGAATTTCTTAAAGAAACGTTTGGTGCTGGAATGTCGTTAAACATTGATTGATTGATTGATTAATATCATGCCTGCTATTGGTCTAGCCAGTGAATTTCTTAAAGAAACGTTTGGTGCTGGAATGTCGTTAAACATTGATTGATTGATTGATTGATTGATAATATCATGCCTGCTATTGGTCTAGCCAGTGAATTTCTTAAAGAAACGTTTGGTGCTGGAATGTCGTTAAACATTGATTGATTGATTGATTAATATCATGCCTGCTATTGGTCTAGCCAGTGAATTTCTTAAAGAAACGTTTGGTGCTGGAATGTCGTTAACATGGATTGATTGATTGATTAATATCATGCCTGCTATTGGTCTAGCCAGTGAATTTCTTAAAGAAACGTTTGGTGCTGGAATGTCGTTAAACATTGATTGATTGATTGATTAATATCATGCCTGCTATTGGTCTAGCCAGTGAATTTCTTAAAGAAACGTTTGGTGCTGGAATGTCGTTAAACATTGATTGATTGATTGATTAATATCATTGCTATTGGTCTAGCCATCATGCCTGCTAAACGTTGGTCTAATGTCGTTAAACATTGATGAATTGATTAATATCATGCCGCTATTGGTCTAGCCAGTGAATTTCTTAAAGAAACGTTTGGTGCTGGAATGTCGTTAAACATTGATTGATTGATTGATTAATATCATGCCTGCTATTGGTCTAGCCAGTGAATTTCTTAAAGAAACGTTTGGTGCTGGAATGTCGTTAAACATTGATTGATTGATTGATTAATATCATGCCTGCTATTGGTCTAGCCAGTGAATTTCTTAAAGAAACGTTTGGTGCTGGAATGTCGTTAAACATTGATTGATTGATTGATTAATATCATGCCTGCTATTGGTCTAGCCAGTGAATTTCTTAAAGAAACGTTTGGTGCTGGAATGTCGTTAAACATTGATTGATTGATTGATTAATATCATGCCTGCTATTGGTCTAGCCAGTGAATTTCTTAAAGAAACGTTTGGTGCTGGAATGTCGTTAAACATTGATTGATTGATTGATTAATATCATGCCTGCTATTGGTCTAGCCAGTGAATTTCTTAAAGAAACGTTTGGTGCTGGAATGTCGTTAAACATTGATTGATTGATTGATTAATATCATGCCTGCTATTGGTCTAGCCAGTGAATTTCTTAAAGAAACGTTTGGTGCTGGAATGTCGTTAAACATTGATTGATTGATTGATTAATATCATGCCTGCTATTGGTCTAGCCAGTGAATTTCTTAAAGAAACGTTTGGTGCTGGAATGTCGTTAAACATTGATTGATTGATTGATTAATATCATGCCTGCTATTGGTCTAGCCAGTGAATTTCTTAAAGAAACGTTTGGTGCTGGAATGTCGTTAAACATTGATTGATTGATTGATTAATATCATGCCTGCTATTGGTCTAGCCAGTGAATTTCTTAAAGAAACGTTTGGTGCTGGAATGTCGTTAAACATTGATTGATTGATTGATTAATATCATGCCTGCTATTGGTCTAGCCAGTGAATTTCTTAAAGAAACGTTTGGTGCTGGAATGTCGTTAAACATTGATTGATTGATTGATTAATATCATGCCTGCTATTGGTCTAGCCAGTGAATTTCTTAAAGAAACGTTTGGTGCTGGAATGTCGTTAAACATTGATTGATTGATTGATTAATATCATGCCTGCTATTGGTCTAGCCAGTGAATTTCTTAAAGAAACGTTTGGTGCTGGAATGTCGTTAAACATTGATTGATTGATTGATTAATATCATGCCTGCTATTGGTCTAGCCAGTGAATTTCTTAAAGAAACGTTTGGTGCTGGAATGTCGTTAAACATTGATTGATTGATTGATTAATATCATGCCTGCTATTGGTCTAGCCAGTGAATTTCTTAAAGAAACGTTTGGTGCTGGAATGTCGTTAAACATTGATTGATTGATTGATTAATATCATGCCTGCTATTGGTCTAGCCAGTGAATTTCTTAAAGAAACGTTTGGTGCTGGAATGTCGTTAAACATTGATTGATTGATTGATTAATATCATGCCTGCTATTGGTCTAGCCAGTGAATTTCTTAAAGAAACGTTTGGTGCTGGAATGTCGTTAAACATTGATTGATTGATTGATTAATATCATGCCTGCTATTGGTCTAGCCAGTGAATTTCTTAAAGAAACGTTTGGTGCTGGAATGTCGTTAAACATTGATTGATTGATTGATTAATATCATGCCTGCTATTGGTCTAGCCAGTGAATTTCTTAAAGAAACGTTTGGTGCTGGAATGTCGTTAAACATTGATTGATTGATTGATTAATATCATGCCTGCTATTGGTCTAGCCAGTGAATTTCTTAAAGAAACGTTTGGTGCTGGAATGTCGTTAAACATTGATTGATTGATTGATTAATATCATGCCTGCTATTGGTCTAGCCAGTGAATTTCTTAAAGAAACGTTTGGTGCTGGAATGTCGTTAAACATTGATTGATTGATTGATTAATATCATGCCTGCTATTGGTCTAGCCAGTGAATTTCTTAAAGAAACGTTTGGTGCTGGAATGTCGTTAAACATTGATTGATTGATTGATTAATATCATGCCTGCTATATCATGCCTGCTATTGGTCTAGCCAGTGAATTTCTTAAAGAAACGTTTGGTGCTGGAATGTCGTTAAACATTGATTGATTGATTGATTGATTAATATCATGCCTGCTATTGGTCTAGCCAGTGAATTTCTTAAAGAAACGTTTGGTGCTGGAATGTCGTTAAACATTGATTGATTGATTGATTAATATCATGCCTGCTATTGGTCTAGCCAGTGAATTTCTTAAAGAAACGTTTGGTGCTGGAATGTCGTTAAACATTGATTGATTGATTGATTAATATCATGCCTGCTATTGGTCTAGCCAGTGAATTTCTTAAAGAAACGTTTGGTGCTGGAATGTCGTTAAACATTGATTGATTGATTGATTAATATCATGCCTGCTATTGGTCTAGCCAGTGAATTTCTTAAAGAAACGTTTGGTGCTGGAATGTCGTTAAACATTGATTGATTGATTGATTAATATCATGCCTGCTATTGGTCTAGCCAGTGAATTTCTTAAAGAAACGTTTGGTGCTGGAATGTCGTTAAACATTGATTGATTGATTGATTAATATCATGCCTGCTATTGGTCTAGCCAGTGAATTTCTTAAAGAAACGTTTGGTGCTGGAATGTCGTTAAACATTGATTGATTGATTGATTAATATCATGCCTGCTATTGGTCTAGCCAGTGAATTTCTTAAAGAAACGTTTGGTGCTGGAATGTCGTTAAACATTGATTGATTGATTGATTAATATCATGCCTGCTATTGGTCTAGCCAGTGAATTTCTTAAAGAAACGTTTGGTGCTGGAATGTCGTTAAACATTGATTGATTGATTGATTAATATCATGCCTGCTATTGGTCTAGCCAGTGAATTTCTTAAAGAAACGTTTGGTGCTTGAATGTCGTTAAACATTGATTGATTGATTGATTAATATCATGCCTGCTATTGGTCTAGCCAGTGAATTTCTTAAAGAAACGTTTGGTGCTGGAATGTCGTTAAACATTGATTGATTGATTGATTAATATCATGCCTGCTATTGGTCTAGCCAGTGAATTTCTTAAAGAAACGTTTGGTGCTGGAATGTCGTTAAACATTGATTGATTGATTGATTAATATCATGCCTGCTATTGGTCTAGCCCGTGAATTTCTTAAAGAAACGTTTGGTGCTGGAATGTCGTTAAACATTGATTGATTGATTGATTAATATCATGCCTGCTATTGGTCTAGCCAGTGAATTTCTTAAAGGGACAGTCCTGAGTTTGCTGCAATTTTAAAGATGTCATTGACTAACAGAGACTTTTTAACGACTGTAATTACATATCAAATATATGTTTCTGCATAAAATATTAGTGGCTGTATATTAAACGTGTTTCTGATCGTTCTAATGTTTGTAATAGGTTAAATTTAATTTTATTTCCTAAAATATATGTTTTTCGTACGTACGAAATTATTTGAAAACAAAATCCAGTTTGGGCTTCTTGCAAATATCAAGACGACCAGAAACACATTGAACATACAGACACTGATATTCTAAACAAAAAAATATATTTAATATGTAAGTTTAATCGTAGAAACATTTTATTAGTCGAAAACATCTTACAATACAGCAAACTCAGGAATGTCCCTTTAATTTTAAGTTGACCTAGTATCAATGTACCAGCTACTAATGTGCATAAAATATTGCTGGGTCCTGTTACAATTACAATGACAGTTTTTGTGCGGAACTAGGGCAATTTATAGACGTTTCCCGTTACGTCTAAAACTAGCAGCTTAACCTCATTTTTATAAAACAAACAATTAAATGACGAGGTGTTGTAATTATACCCGTGGTATACATGTGTTGGGTAGTTGCGTGTTTCACTTCTAGACACAAATGCCGCTCTTATTTATGGGATTTCATTTCATGGTGTACGCCATCAAGGTTTGGCCTTGTAACAACGTACAGATAACATCACGAAAGAGGATTGCGTGACCTTAGCGATCAAGTTGATAGAGCTATTGATAATCTTTTAAAGTAAACTATTCAAGCTCATAAAATTTCGCTTCTTTGATAATATCTTCTATATTTGGCATCAACCATATGGGCATGGGTGGTGGATCGATAATTTTCTTTGTGTGTCACGGAAAATAGGCCTATTTTTTGTAACACACAAACTTTATTCATTCTAAAACAATTTTTTTGTTTTTAATTACAATTCATGTCAGGATGAAAATTTAGGTTTTTGTTTTCACAATTTAATCAGAATCAAAATTCAATGTTGTTAAACATATATTTTAATCTGAACAACAAAACTATATTCAATGGTCAAAATGACATCTCTGCACACGGCAGAGTCGAAAGGGGAGTGTTTGTGAAAGTCGTGATTACTTCCATGGTCCTCTACCAGGTGCTCGTCGTTAGGAGAACCGCCAGGAATTACAATTTAGGATAATTTTTAAATTACATTTTAAGAGAGGTATTATGGTTGAGGTAGTTTATTAAAACTCAGAGCTTTGTACCCGTATTGCATGTAATTAGGGGCGGGACGTAGCCCAGTGGTACAGCGCTCGCTCGATGCGCGGTCGGTCTGGGATCGATCCCCGTCGGTGGGCTCATTGGGCTATTTCTCGTTCCAGCCAGTGCACCACGACTGGTATATCAAAGGCCGTGGTATGTACTACCTTGTCTGTGGGATGGTGCATATAAAAGAACCCTTGCTGCTAATCGAAAAGAGTAGCCAATGAAGTAGCGACAGCCGGTTTCTCTTTCAACATCTGTGTGGTCTTTAACTATATGTCTGACGTATAAACTAATAAACTGTCATTGATAGAACAGGATGCGCGTTCAGGAGGTCCAGCGCTCGCGAACAATTTGACTGGTACCATTGTCTTCTATCATATCACTTTCATCTAATGTTGGGAGCACAGAACCAGTCTAGTGAGCACTGTGAGCGTTCGGCTTCCTGAACGGTGGCGTGTTCGGGAGGGCTGGTGCTCCCGGACAATTTGACTGCTATCTTCATGTTTTACCATATAATATGCATTTAACGTTAGGCGAAAACACCAGTATAGCGAGCGATCGCCATCCTGAAAACACCAGTGTAGCGAGCGATCGCCATCCTTAATACACCAGTGTAGCGAGCGATCGCCATCCTGAATACACCAGTGTAGCGAGCGATCGCCATCCTGAATACCCCAGTGTAGCGAGCGATCGCCATCCTGAATACCCCAGTGTAGCGAGCGATCGCCATCCTTAATATCCTGAATGCACCAGTGTAGCGAGCGATCGCCATCCTGAATACGCCTATGTAACTGGTATCATCACCGTTTTCAGTGACTCCTAAGCGCATGCCATCAGTTTGTTTGTTTAGAACACATTGATTTATTAATCATCGGCTATTGGATACCAAACATGTCACGGACAACGACATGATAATAATTAAAGGTGCACGTTCAGATCAAGCTGACGTGAAACAATTCCTTAGCCCCAAAACAGGAGGAAAATTGGGGAGGGAAATTAAGGGTCTCGCATACTCAAACTTACAGACAGCCCGATCCCAGGACCAGTGGAACATTGCGAAGATAAGAATGGGGGTGTTAATATAAAGGTTGGACTAGAAGTTTGTTTGTTTTGTTTAACGACACCACTAGATCACTTAGATTAATTAATCATCGGCTATTGGATGTCAAACATTTGGTAATTCGTGGTCATCAGAGGAAATCCGCTTCATTTTTCCTAATACAGCAAGGAATCTTTTATATGCACTTTCCCAGAGAAAGGAAAACACATACCGCGGCCTTTTTCCAGTTGTGGTGCACTGGTTGGAACGAGAAAAATGCCCATTCAGCTGAATTGATCCACCGAGGTGGTTCGATCCTGCGACGGAAGCACCTCAAGCGAGCACTCAACCTATTGAGCTAAATCCCGCTCCTAAGGTTGAACTATACCAAATAAAATTCCATAGGTGACAGTGTTAAGATTTGACCTGAAACTACTATACACAACGTATCAACCAAAATATAAACCATAGATATATACTATAACACCTCACCCAAAGTAAAAGTTTGTTTTGTTTAATAACACCACTAGAGCACATTGATTTTTTAATCATCGGTAATTTTGACATGTGGTCTTTAAGAGGAAACACGCTATTCTTTTCCCTTATAGTAGCAAGGGATCTTTTATATACACCATCCCACATACAAGATAGCACACACCACAGCCTTTGATAAACCAGTCGTGATGCACTGGCTGGAACGAGAAACAGCCCTTTGGGCCCACCGACGGAGGTCGATCCCAAACCGACCGCGCATGAAGCTAGCGCTTTACCATTGGGCTAAGTCCCTCAATAGATATGAATACTACAACGCCTCACCCAAAGAAATAACTTACTTAAATGGCACCATGGCACCTTTCATTGCTTATTTTCGAGATAACAGGAAGTTGTTACAAGCCCTGCCAATTCCGCACAAGACGGTAGTGCTTAGTTTTACAGGCCATATATGTTTGAAGCACAAGTGTACTTAACACACATGTATTGCATTTATTGCCTACGTAAAACTATACTTGATGCAAGCAACCACCGTCACGTTTATCACCAATGACAGAACTCGCAACATTAACTCCTCTGTTAAAAGTTTGGCCCATTGGGCTATTTCTCGCTCCATCCACTTCACCACGTCTGGTACATCAGAAGCCGTGGTATGTGTTATCCTGTCTATGGGATGGTGCATATAAAAGATCCCTTGCTGCGAATCGAAGAGAGTATCCCATGAAGTAGCGACAGCGGGTTTCCTTCCTCAATATCATTCTGTGTGGTCCTTAACCATATGTCCGACGCCATATAACCGTAAATAAAATGTGTTGAGTGCGTCGTTAAATAAGCCATTTCCTTCCTATTAAATGTTTGGGTCACTTCAAACTTTGACCCAGCGGAGTTGCTATTTGATAGAGTACTACCTTAAGCGCTGGTAAAGTAATTGACTGGTTTCCATAGTATCATATCCTCTCACATTCCTCAAACGTTAGACATAAAAAAACCCAGTCTATAAAGTGACAGCGAGCACTCGCGACAGCTCCGCCTCTTGAACGTGCACCAGGTCGTCACAGCTATGTGATAAATAACGTGACACTCTCTAAGCATTGACGATGACAGCACATTACTTCTTTTTCAGTCTTCAGAGTTTTTCTAGCGGTGATTATTTGGACCGCGAGGTGGGGGCGTTAAAAGTGGAGTGGTGGTAAGGTTTACTGAAAAGGAAACTTAAAACACAATTACGTCTAATGCCGTCTCTTCCCCCGTGTTATTTTGACGCAAACGCAGCCAAAGTGTTTCATTTTCTTTCGTCAAAGGTAGTGGAAAATCGCTTCATCCCGCCCTGCTAGTCGCTCCCGGGACATCCCTAGCGTGATGTGGAGGAATCGTCCATCAAGCTCGTCTCTCACAGATCACGACAACTACTTCCGTTCGGCTAATGGTTTTCGCTGAACGTCTGGATGTATGCTTAAAAGCAGGAGTCAGACTAGGTCGTGTATAGGGGGAATTCAACGTATGCTTTTTTTCTCACAATTTAGAGCTGTTAAAAGAAGAAGAAGAAAACGAGCAGAAAACGAAATGGAGCAGCTAAAGCTACACGCCTTTTGACTTAGTTCTTTTATGGACAGGTTTTGTGAAAAGAAAGAAATGGAAGTTTTTGAGACTCCACTGCGTGATTGAGATTGGGGTGAGATGGCGGTGGGTGGGGGATGGATGTACGAGTTGAAATGAGTGAATCGAAGATTACAGGCTGAAATACAAGAGTTGGTGTTAGAGATAACAACATAGCTGTAACAACAGCTGCAGCAGCAGTAATAGTAATAGTAGTAGTAATAATAGTCATACTAATAGTAGTAGTAGTAGTACTAGTAGTAATAATAATAATAGTAGTAGTAGTAGTAGCAGCAGCAGCAGCAACAGTAGTAGTAGTAATAGTAGTAGTAGTAGTAGTAATAGTAGTAGTAGTACTACATGTGGTAGTAGTAGTAGTAGTAGTATAGTAGTAGTAGCAGCAGCATCAGCAGTAGTAGTAATAGTAATAGTAGTAGTAATAGTAGTAGTAGTAGTAGTAGTAGTAGTAGTAATAGTAATAGTAGTAATAGTAGTAGTAGTAATAGTAGTAGTAGCAGCAATAGCAGTAGTAGTAGTAGTAGTAGTAGTAGTAGTAGTAATAGTAGTAGTAGTAGTAGTAGTAGTAGCAGCAGCAGCAGCAGCAGCAATAGAAGTAGTAGTAGTAGTAATAGTAATAGTAGTAATAGTAGTAGTAGCAGTAGTAGTAGTAGTAATAGTAGTAGTAGTAGTAATAGTAGTAGTAATAGTAATAGTAGTAATAGTAATAGTAGTAATAGTAGTAATAGAAGTAGTAGCAGCAGTAATAACAAAAACAATAATAATAGTAGTAGTAGTAGTAATGGTAACAGTGGTGGTGTTAGTAGTAACTGTAGCAAGAGCAGTATAATTTAACAATAATAATACAGTATTGTATTTAACTGGTATCTCAAAACATATCACAACAGCTGATTAATACAGAGTATTTTGTATTTGATTTATACGAAGTGCCACAGACTAATGGTAAAACGGCCTCTTAAGACAGGTGATTGCTTAGCACAGGCGTCGAAAGATGTAGCGACTGGATGGTAGGGCACCGATATATGAATTCGCCTTTCCACATGAGAACACCACTAGAGCCCCTTGATTAATTACTCAAACATCTGGTAATTCTGACACGTAGTCATCAGAGGAAACCCGCTACATTTTTCTTAATGCAGAAAGGGACCTTTTATATGCACTTTTCCCACAGACAGGAAAGCACATACCACGGCCTTTGACCACTTGTGGTGTACTGGTTAGAACGAGAAAACCCCCAAATCATTTGAATGGGTCCACCGAGGTGGTTCGATCCTAGGATACAAGCACCTCAAGTGAGCAATCAAGCGACTTTTCCTAATGCGGCAAGATATTTTTATATGCACTTTCCCACGGACGGGGCGGGACGTAACCCAGTGGTAAAGCGTTCGCTCGATGCGTGGTCGGTCTGGGATTGATCCTCGTCGGTGGACCCATTGGGCTATTTCTCGTTCCAGCCAGTGCACCACGACTGGCATATCAAAGGCCGTGGTATGTACTGCCCTGTCTGTGGGATGGTGCATATAAAAGATCCCTTGCTGCTAATCGAAAAAGAGTAGCCCATGAAGCGGCGACAGAGGGTTTCCTCTCTCAATATCTGTGTGGTCCTTAACCATATGTCTGACGCCATATACCCGTAAATAAAATGTGTTGAGTGCGTCGTTAAATAAAACATTTCCTTTCCTTTCCCATAGACAGGAAAGCACATACCACAGCCTTTAACCAGTTGTTCCACAGAAGGATGTATAACAAATCTTAGAGTGTGGAAGCAAAGCTCCCTGCACTTAATAAGCACGCCTGTCGTGGGCACAATATCTGACTTCGCCAGAGAGTTCTGTCCACGACAGGACTAAATGTGTTTTCACGCGGATTGACTTATAAATAGATTTGTTTCTCTCTAATAACAAGAGGCCGGGTTCGTTATATTACTGGTGTAGACTATCATTAGTCGCTGGCGGTCGCGCGTCATCTAAAACCGGCTTTCTGCTGGCTTGTTAAGATGCACAGTAACACAAAGGCGAGAAGAAAGACCTAAAAAGGAAATAAAAACAAGAAAAAAAGAAGAAAAAAAAAAAATAGCGAAAAGAGCGAAAACATCATTAACTAGTAACTGATCCCTCGCATGCTAGTAATCTAGGTGACGTTAGCAGACTTGGACAAAGAAAAGATGTACGTTCAATGACACTCAGCTATGTTTTGATCAACTTCCATTACAGATTGCGTCAAAGATAAACCAATGAATGGACATGCAAGTGTATAGAGCATAAAGTTGTGATTTCATATAAAAGCGTATTATTAATATTTAAATCCATAAATAAAAGTGGAATTGAAATGTAACCCCGCCAAAAAACAAAAACAAAAACAAACAAAAACAATGCTATTGAGAAAAATGAGTGGATGTAAATTTAAAATTTAATAAATGTATTTTATAATTGTTACTGGTGATCAGTTCATTGTTCTCCTTTTCATTGTAAATATATTGTCACATTTGGTCTAAAGAACGAGAAACATATTTTGTTTAACGACACCACTAGAGCACATTGATTAATTAATCATCGGCTATTGGATGTTAAATCTTTTTTGATACGATCAGAGGAAACCCGCTACATTTTTCCATTTAGCAGCAAGGGATCTTTTATATGCATTTACCCCACAGACAGGAAGGCACATACCACAACCTTTGATCACTGATTAGAACGAGGAAAAACCCAATCAGTTGGGGTGGTTCGATCCTGCGACTACTCTTATAAGAAAACAGCAAGGGATCTTCGATATGCACTTTATCGTGCAACCATACTTCCTGTGACCTGATAACCCCAACATGATAATTCGAAGTGTTATTATGTCACTGTCTGATAACACCTCCGTTGCTAGCATTATAACCTTGGCGTTGTTATGTGTTATCAGGTCGCTAGGAAATGAGTTGTGAGCATGGCGGATGTTTGCTCAATTTTCAGATAGGTAGTTTCCTAATTTTTCAAACATCCATTTACAGCAATAACTGTTGAACTGCATAAATAAAATATAGCATTTACACTTCCCGTAACATCAAATTACCTCTTAGTTTTCAATTTTCCATTACCGAGTATTCGCTCCCATTCGCAAGTAGACAGCGTTTTGAATTAAACAGTTTGAAACAAAAAAGCAAGTAGCTTCCTGCAAATAATGTTTGCATTGGTCCGATTGAAACAGCGTGTGACGTCACAGTCACTAGCAGGCTAGCAACCAGCGTTGTAGATCTTCACGTCACATATAAACTTGCGTTTATTTTCACAGAAAAAGGTAAAAAAATTGTAATGTTGTGACATAACAGGCTTTGAAATGTAATCAAAATATTTTATTTCAAATTTGGAAACATATGCTTTCGGGCACCAGCTATTGTCCGACTTCCGGTAGTAGTTTCTACACGATGATACCAATAGTTTCTATACCGCTTTTGACTGAAACATATTACAAAAATATAGCTTGAAAGGGGTTGCATGATAAAACAATATCAGGTTACTATGTTTTGATATCGTGGTTATTTGGCTCGGTTCGATAACGATGTATAAGGCGAATAAACCTCACCAAATAACCACGATATCAAAACATAGTAACCTGATATTGAATAATTATTATAGACTTATATGATATTAAACGAGCTTCTATTTCATATCATATTTATGTCTTGAGTTAATTAATTTTCGACTGTCACGAGCTTTAGCGAGTGACAATAAAACTTATTTCATGAGGCACATGATATGAAATGGTATATCACTCAACTCGTTTGGTTGACGTTCCTGTAAGATTGTAGTGCGCCAATCGAAGACGTCGAAGAGTTACGTCCTACCTGACGTAACGTTACGTGGGACGTAACACTTTGAAATGCACTGAGATATTTTTAACCATATGGGTAGTGACTGATAATACAAACTACGCTCTATGGTGTATCAATCGCTGGAGATTCCTTTCTTCGATGAAGTCAATAACACTATAAGCTGCCGTGAGTAGCTAGAACTAAAATCATATTTAATGAAAGGCATGCGACGCATTAAAACAAATTTCGGCGAAGACGTCGTATCATCAGCGAAAAGAGGAATCTGATAAACAAACAGATTGTCTCATCGGTTACGTCAGAGAAGTTTCAATCTTATTCTACTAATTCTGCAAGACAACCCACGTCATCAGTAGAGCTATGTGTTGTTTCAATGTCGCTACCTGACCACGCAGAAACACGTGAGCCTGTTCTAATCCCAAACACGGCCTGATCACTCTACTAGAGGTATGGGCGCAGCTGGCATTGCTGTTGGGGGTGATAGAAGAAGGTGGTCGAGGCGTTGAAGAGCTGCAAGCAAGACAGATGTTGTTGGTGAGTGGCACCGCGACAAGATGTTTTCGTTCGAATTGTGTTTCACTCGAGTCGTTGAAGATCAAGTAAACATCGCATTGGTTGATGACCCCAAACACAGCATTGTTAATCTCACACGGAATAGTACTTTCTCATAATGAACCAAATAATATAGGTAACATCAGACAGAATAGTACGTTCTCTTAATGAGCCAAATCATATCTTGCGTGTTTTGTTTGGTGGTTCTTTGTGTGTGTGTGTGTGTGTGTGTGTGTGTGTGCGCGCGCGCGCGTGTGTTTAAATGTGCGTGCGTGTGTGTGCATGTGGGTGTCCGTATGTGTTAGAAAGTGTGTCTATGTGTAAGAGAATGTATATGTTTGTCTGTGTGCTTGTGTTTGTGTATGTGTATCTATCTATCTGTGAGTGTGTGCATGTATGAACGCGCGCGCCATCTAGCGAAGTTTAAAGATATATTGTGACATTTAGCAGTATATTATTACGTTTAAATATATCTTCCAAAGTATAGACAGGCTTTTGTCTAGTCTGGCGTGCCACAAAAGTCTCATTCACAGAATAAAACAACAACAACAAAACCCCAACAAAAACTACCATGTGTTGTGGTCAAAAAGGTTAATAGGTTGATTTATCTGTAACAGCGGCTAAAATTACCCGATGCCAGAAAGACAGACATACAGACAGACAGTGGTCGCGGCGTTGCTGACTGATATTTTCAAACGACGTGATCCCCGTGGAGATTGCTGGCCGGTCACGGATACGCTGTCGTCGTTTGTTCGCTATATCGGGAAACCCAGTCTGGGCCAAGACGAGGGCGGTTTACTACACTGTCGTCGTTTGTTCGCTATACTGGGCAGCCTAGTCTGGGCCAAGACGAGGACGGTTTGCCACACTATCGTCGTTTGTTCGCTATATCGGGCAGCCCATTATGGACCAAGACGAGGACGGTTTGCCACCCTGTCGTCGTTTGTTCACTATATCGGGAAGCCCAGTCTGGGCAAAGACGAGGACGGTTTGCCACGCTATGGTCGTTTGTTCGCTATATCGGGCAGCCCAGTCTGGGCCAAGACAAGGACGGTTTACCACGCTGTCGTCGTTTGTTCGCTATATCGGGCAGCCCAGTCTGGGCCAAGACGAGGACGGTTTACCACGCTGTCGTCGTTTGTTCGCTATATCGGGAAACCCAGTCTGGGCCAAGACGAGGGCGGTTTACCACACTGTCGTCGTTTGTTCGCTATACTGGGCAGCCTAGTCTGGGCCAAGACGAGGACGGTTTGCCACACTATCGTCGTTTGTTCGCTATATCGGGCAGCCCATTATGGACCAAGACGAGGACGGTTTGCCACGCTGTCGTCGTTTGTTCACTATATCGGGAAGCCCATTATGGACCAAGACGAGGACGGTTTGCCACGCTATGGTCGTTTGTTCACTATATCGGGAAGCCCAGTCTGGGCCAAGACGAGGACGGTTTGCCACGCTATGGTCGTTTGTTCGCTATATCGGGCAGCCCAGTCTGGGCCAAGACAAGGACGGTTTACCACGCTGTCGTCGTTTGTTCGCTATATCGGGCAGCCCAGTCTGGACCAAGACGAGGACGGTTTACCACACTGTCGTCGTTTGTTCGCTATACTGGGCAGCCCAGTCTGGACCAAGACGAGGACGGTTTACCACACAGTCGTCGTTTGTTCGCTATAACGGGCATCCCAGTCTGGGCCATGGCGAGGACGGTTTACCACACTGTCGTCATTTGTTCGCTATATCGGGCAGCCCAGTCTGGACCAAGACGGGGACGGTTTGCCACACGCGAGGAATAAATCAAGACTTCATCAGTTCATCTCCTTTTTTTATAGACAGTAATAATATCACCACACAAAGCCTCGTCTCACGGCCTCGTAAGTCTTTAAGGTGTCAGCCAGCGATCGATTCTGTCTGTGTGTAATTGGGAAAAAAAGACAAAATGAAAGATAGATGCATGTTGTATAATATTTAGATACACCTACGTCCTACACACAACTGTTTTCGTTTTTAAATCTCTGCAGTTCGCAGCATATAATATAATATCATACACATGACCTCACACACGCACGCACGCACGCACACACACACACACACACACACACACACACATATATATATCATCACACACATATATATAATAACACACACACACACACACACACACGCGCACATATACAGACACACACATATATATATCACACACACACACACACACACACACACACACACACATACACACACACACATATATATATATCACACACACAATATAATATAATATAATATAATATAATATAATATAATATAATACACATGACCTCACACACGCGCGCGCGCACACACACACATGTATATATCACACACACACGCGCACATATACAGACACACACACACACACACATATATATATCACACACACTCACATATCACATACACACACACACACACACAAACACACACATATATATCACACACACATACACACACACACACATACACACACACACACACATATATATATATATATATATATATATATATATATATATATATATATATATCACACACACAAACACACATATACAGACACACACACACACACATATATATATCACACACACTCACATATCACATACACACACACACACAAACACACACATATATATCACACACACATACACACACACATACACACACACACACACATATATAAATATATATATATATATATATATATATCACACACACAAACACACATATACAGACACACACACACACACACGCAGATATCGCACACACACACACACACACACACACACACACACACACACACATATATACTCATAAGCATATACACACATACATATAAACATACATATACATATTCATTTACATACATAATATGTATATGATATACAAAACATTTCAATAACATCTTTACATTGAACATTACGCGGTTTTATTATAGAGTTGTCTCGAACAGTAGAGTGCGATTATACTTGTCCGATGTCCGTCTATCTCTCTAGCGACAGATCTAGAGCACTCGAGCTACGCCGAGATATGGTCTACTGGGATGAGGCTCTGTACATTCAACCCCATAAGTTTAGGCTCCACTTTTAACAAATCGTACACTGACGCTGATCGCGTGTGAATCCAAGTTTGTTTTGTTTAACGACACTACTAGATCACATTGATTTTTAATAATCATCGACTATTGACTGTCTATCATTTGGTAATTCTGACACACAGTCTTGGAGAGAAAACCCGCTACATTTTTCCATAATAGCAAGATATCTTTTATTTATTTTCTCCATACCACAGACAAGATAGTACATACAATGGCCCTTGATATACCAGTTATGGTGCTCTGGCTGGAATGAGAAATAGCCCATTGCGCCAACCGACGGGGATCGATCCTAAACCAATCGCCCATCAGGTGAGGGCTTTAACACTGGGCTACGTACCGCCCCTTACGTGTAAGTAATGCCCAACACAAATACAACTGAAATCCCTCTAAGACTGCCTCTGGATTTAGCCATCTTTCTCGCCCTGTCATCTATTACGTTCTGTCAGCTACTTAGTCTAGTACTGAACAGATACGTATCTGCGATACTAACACTTCACCCAAATAAATAAAACACGAAATACAACGAATCTGAATCAATATTTATCTCTTATATTGCCACTTGACCCAGAACAACAAAATAAAATTCCTTCGTGTTTGTCCGAATGAGATAATCGAGACTAATTTCACGTCATTCACGGGTTCTTCCAGAGAGGCTCAGAGAACGCGTCATCTTCGGTCTCGGTCGTAGTCATTCTTCACATCCAGGATATCGACAGGTAAGGCGGAATTTACAACAGAAGAGTCTTCGTTTAGATACTGTTACCGGACGCTAATCAGGAAAGTGGAAAAGGAAGTTTGTTTACGTGCAGCATGGAAAAAATAGACCACTCGTAAAAAGTTCACCCGAACTGGCCTCAGATTACAGTTATCTTCCCATTTGATTGTCCAAAATCCGGAAATTTGTACTCCGGCCTGGTTTAGAGGGTGTGTTTGTTTAGGGTATGTGTCCCCCAGGCAGCCAAAGGTACATACAAAAATCCACGGGCCTTCTGATATTAATAAAAATGTTATAGCCACTAAGGCTATATAGAAACATATAGCGAAATTAATTGTGGTCTGAGGCCAGCTCCGGAAGTTTGTTTACGTGCAGCATGGAAGAAATAGACCACTCGTAAAAAGTTCACCCGAACTGTTGAAGAGGAAGTAAATATGACAATACACAAATAAATGTATGATATGTTACAGCCAGGTTTTCAAACTAGGCCTAATCGTATTACGAAATGATTGAAACAGTTTTATTCATTTCGTAAAACGACTAGTAAGACTAAGCCATTTTATGAAATAACTTGTGTGGGGGGTTTTGGGGTTTAAAAAAAAAAAAAAAAAAATTGTGAGAATGATGGGCAAATATTTCCCAAAATGATCAAAATACTCTTTGTATTGATATACCCTATATGCTTTATTTTGTTATAAAACAATAAAAATACAAAATAAACCCCCACACCCAAACCCCTCAAAACCAAAACCAAAACAAACTATCGAATGCAACCACTCAGAACACGAACAACACCTCGAACATAAGCGTACGAGACAGAAGGCGGGGTGGAGGAGAGACTGCCCCCTAATGCTGGAGAAAAACCTAAATTTCAGGCATAATATAACTGATAAAGATATTCGGAAAAAATGTGCTAACCTGAGACCTTTTTACCATGTATTTCCATCATTCTACTCTCAAAATTAGTTGTAATCCATGTAAAAATGCATAGTAACTCGTTTGCAACCATATATATAGCTGTTTGGTAGTAATGCTAATATGAATAAATGTTATCCAGATTCGGGCATTTTCATTTAATTCGGGCAAAACTCAGTCTGCCTCCTAAACAAATGGGAGCCTGTACGCCTTTTCCCCCAAACCTCCCAAGCAAACAAAGAAAAAAAGAAGTAAAGTTTGTTTTATTTAACGACGCCTCTAATAGCACATTGATTTTTATCTTATCATCGGCTATTGAACGTCAAACATATGGTCATTCTGACATATTTCTTTAGAGGAAACCCGCTGCCGTCACATAGGCTACTCTTTCCGATAAGCAGCAAGAGGTCTTTTGTATGCACTTTCCCCACAGACAGGACATCACATACCACGGCCTTTGATGAACCAGTTGTGGACCACTGGTTGGAACGGAAAATAGCCCAAACTGCAAATGGGTCTACTGAGAAGGATCGATCCGATGACCGACCGCTTTAAAGGCGGACACGCTACCGCTTGAGCTACATCCCGCTCCCACAGAAAACCAAAATCGAAACTTAAGCTGAGCAAAGCAAAACGTAAAATAGAACAAAACAAGACGAAACAAAAACGAAACTAAAAGAAACGAAACGAGAAAAGAAAAGAGAGAAAAAGGAAAAATAACCTACGCCCCCCCTACCCCTAACCCCCCTACACGAAACAAAAACACCCCACCCCCACAACAAACAAACAACAACAACAACAACGAAAAACATAATCTAAACCGTAACCAACCCAAACCAAACAAAACGTATATTACATACCACAATGTACCACATGACATGGTAAATGACACATTGAACATTATGTGAACGCAGCATTATACTGTCTTCACAAGTCTTACATCTTATTTTTTTTCACATTCTGTCCCTCGCAACTCTGTCGCAAAATGACTGGTTCCACGATCTGACTATAAGATGTCTTTTCACGAGAGTTATAACACCTTCTTACTTCCCCTTGTTAACCTCTTTGTTGCCTGTCTGCCACCTCCTCGGTCAGTTCGCACAGGTTTACAGAACCTTAACAGAAGCACACAACTCAACAGGGAACCTTAACAGAAGCACACAACTCAACAGGGAACCTTAACAGAAGCACACAACTCAACAGGGAACCTTAACAGAAGCACACAACTCAACAGGGAACCTTAACAGAAGCACACAACTCAACAGGGAACCTTAACAGAAGCACATAACTCAACAGGCAACACATAATGATAATGGATCGTCTCAAAATTGAAGATATGTTCGCCCCCCTCCCAACCAGTGATCCAATACTGATACATCAAAAACTGTGGTATGTACTGTTCTGTCTATGGGAAGTGCATATAAAATAGTCCTGCAAACAGAGCCATAAAAGAGGCTTAGTTTTTGAATAGGTGGCCACGGAAAGGTAACATTTGTCCTCATGGCTAGAAATGATCATTGAGATGTTGTGAGCATGAAACCACTTGATGATAGCGTCAAAAATGCGTGAAAAAAATAAATGTTGGCCATTTTTGAAGATGGTGTATGTTTCAGATGTAACATTCATAACTCGGTGGCTGTTTCAACTAGGAATGTGTTTTTGATGTCCTGGAAGAACGTTAGGATGCCCTTCATCCTGTATACTGGGATGTTTAAGCACCTCTTTTCTTACATTTACCGTCTGTAGATGTCGCACACAGCACGGACATCACCCACCACTGAGCTGTCCCTAATACCCTCATCACCTCCAACAGAGGCTTCCCTTGCCCCTGCGGCTCTATATCTACAACGTATCACCCCTGTTAAAAATAGTCTTTCTTCAGCCACCGCACTCGTCTGTAGCTACCGGCCTCGGTGGCGTCGTGGCAGGCCATCGGTCTACAGGCTGGTAGATACTGGGTTCGGATCCCAGTCGAGGCATGGAATTTTTAATCCAGATACCGACTCCAAACCCTGAGTGAGTACTCCGCAAGGCTCAATGGGTAGGTGTAAACCACTTGCACCGACCAGTGATCCATAACTGGTTCAACAAAGGCCATGGTTTGTGCTATCCTGCCTGTGGGAAGCGCAAATAAAAGATCCCTTGCTGCTAATCGGAAGAGTAGCCCATGTAATGGCGACAGCGGGTTTCCTCTCAAAATCTGTGTGGTCCTTAACCATATGTCTGACGCCATATAACCGTAAATAAAATGTGTTGAGTGCGTCGTTAAATAAAACATTTCTTTCTTTCGTCTGTAGCTATCGCAACATCACGGACATCACCCACCACTGAGCTGTCCCTAATAACCTCATCACCTCCAACAGAGGCTTCCCTTGCCCCCGAGGCTCTATATCTACAACGTATCACCCCTGTTAAAAATAGTATTTCTTCAGCCACCGCACTCGTCGCCCTGATTTTTATGTCCACGGGGGCCGGACGTAACCCAGTGGTAAAGCGCTCGCTCGATGCGCGGTCGGTCTGGGATCGATCCCCGTCAGTGGGCCCATTTCTCGTTCCAGCCAGTGCACCACGATTGGTATATCAAAGGCTGTGGTATGTACTGCCCTGTCTGTGGGATGGTGCACACAAAATATCCCTTGCTGCTAATCGAAAAGAGTAGCCCATGAAGTGGCGACAGCGAGTTTCCTTTCTCAATATCTGTGTGGTCCTTAACCATATGTCTGATGCCATATAACTGTAAATAAAATGTGTTGAGTGCGTCGTTAAATAAAACATTTCTTTGTTTTCTTTCTATGTCAACGGACCCTGCAAACGAACCCCTTACAGGGTGCTATGCTACCGCTACAGGTACGTGGTCAGTCTTCGCGACCTCAAGATGGACTTTACTGATATGGTGATCGATTAAGAAACTCCATAATTGATTGTTGCAGGAATATTAACTGTAATTGTTCCTGCAGTTTGAATAATTGAATTGATGTGAATAAGCTGGAGTTTTGGGTTAATTGTCATGTATACACAATGAATATGCCGGGGTTTAGGTTTTGTTTTATGTGTACACAAAGAAAACAGATAGTGAATAGGTATTAAATGTAAAATTAGCGATTTGCGGAGTCTTTCCCAATGAACTCGACAACACTGTACCCCATATTGCAGGCTCGTGGGAACAACATTTTGAGGGTGAGCACAATATCTAGTAGTGTTAAATGTATGTGTGTGGGGGGTGAGGGTGACACAAGCCATATTTTTATCTTCATATACGGTAGAACAAAGAAAAAACCCACCTCATATATTTTTGTCTTAAAGGAGGGAGGGGGAAGAGGATGGGGAGGGGGAAGAGGAGGTGGAGGGGGAAGAGGAGGGGAGGGGGAAGACGGTTCCTACTGGCCTAATATGACATGACTAATACATGTATATTACATAAATGCGATCAAAATGATTCAAATTTTACTCAGTAGGGTCAATTCTATATCTGTATTATTTTTTTTTAATGATTTGAAGTGTAATTTAAGTGTAAAACCTGTAACTTTTAGGTTTCATATTTACTGCTTTACATCCTAATGGACTGAACATATCAAAATGAACCACAGTGCTATCATTAAATATTTTTACATTAGAAAACAATTACGCTTTCAGACATTCATGCTCGAATGACCAACGTCTATCAGGACCAAACTCCTTCATATTCCATAGTCAAGAGTTTGTAGCAGGAAATCTGTTGAAGGCGACACCAGATCTGGCAGGCCTTGGACATCGAAAACCCAGGAAAATGTTAAGACTATGAAACAAATTGTGATGGAGAATCGAAGAGTGACTTGGCTTACTTATGGCCAAGTGAAATCCATTCTCAATTAACTTTTGAGTATGAGCCAAGTCTGCGTTCACTGGAATGAATGAATATTTAACGACACCCCAGCACAAAAAATACATCGGCTACTGGGTGTCAAACTATGGTAATGCAAACAAATAAGGTGATGATCAACATCAATATAAAAATTCAAGATTTAAATAAAAACAGTGTAAAGAACTGTGCAAAAATACAAATATCACAGATAGATACTGACTTTTACTCAAAATTTCAATTTGTGCTGTATTGGTCATTCTCAAAGAGAATGTACCCCCTTGAACCACGGTGAGGTTATAGCACGCGCAGGGGCACTCACTGGATGCCGAGAATGTCGACTTCCGAAGAGAAGCGAAAGTAGATTCGATGTAGAATCTCGAGCTGATGAATCTAGACTGGGACCGTTTTAATCAGCATTTAGTGACCAGGTATCAAGCATGGATTCATAACTATGACAACATTTTAAACAGTGAAAACACGTCAATTCTCTAGCACCAAAGACATTCAATGCCCAACCCAGTGCTAGCAAGACCATGTGCAGCATTCTCTACGATGCCAAGGGACTAATCCATATCGACTGTGTGCCCCATATGTCCATAGTAAGGTTCAATAATATGCTGATTTGCTTAGGCGTTTGCGTTAGTCAATCCATCGAAAACAGCGAGGAAAGATGTCAACCAGACCTTTGCTGGTTCACGAAAATGTACCAGCTCACACAGCATAGGTTGTAAAGGCAGCTCTGCGAAACTGGATTCGAGTAGTTGCACCCACTTCTGTGGCGGATCCAAAACATCCATTGGGGGGGGGGGGGGGGGGAATGACATGAGGCGGAATGCAAATGGAACTTTGGGGGAGGTTTGGAGGGGATCGTAAACAAATGAAAATTAATATATAATAAAATTATAACTGTCGCAAAATTTAGGGGAGCCAGGTCCCTGCCCCCCCCCCCCCCCCCAAATCCGTCTCTGCACCCTACCCCGCCTATGTTCTCCAAAGACTATCCAGGTTTGGACTGTCTGATCCATCTCACCCACCAAGACATGGTATGATGTTAAAAGGGGCACGTCTTGTAAAACGTGATCATACTGGCAGAGGATATAATTACTCTGAATACATACCTGCATTGACTAAAGAATTGATATAATGAGGTTCATCAATTACAGGAAATATAAAAATTGAAATTATGCGTGAGGAATATACCAGATGTTATGAGAGAACAGTCTCAGAAAACAGAATTTAGTTTGTGTAATATACCAGATTCTGTACTATTACGGTCACTTGGTTTGAACCCTACCAGATCACTCTGAAACATGTGTTTCAAATAAGTCCATTGCTTTCAAAGTATATGGAAGAATTGTTTAATTTTCTAAATAGCAAATGTTCAGGGAAATCTGCATATAGCATAATCATTGTTAGCATGATATTAGTTTGTCAAGAATACAGTGATGAGTGCTTTATGTTTGTGAAATCATCTGGGAAAACTGGTTCAAAATACATCTACATCAGAAAGTATGATTTTATTATTCCTGAAACCTCAAAACATGTTTTGATATCAAAATCACCTCAGTATGTGTAGAATTGGCAGTGATATGGCTTTCTTTAATATGGCAGTAGCCATCTTGAAAAATGGCCGCCATGCGAAACGTACGCAGTTTTGAACATAGCATCAAGTGGATTCATGATCCCCACACCATAGTGAATAAGTCTTGCCTTGTGAACTAATATTAGCCTGCCGGTACCGGTATCCCCTTACCCCTATTTAGGTGGCCCAGATTGCAGGACTAAATACCACCTACATCGTTATCTGTAGAAATAACATATATGTGGCGGCAGCGGATTCCCCACTCATTCTGTCTCTCTGGCCCTGTGTCTGTTTCTCTGTCTGTCTCCACATCTCTGACTTTGCTTCTCTCTCCCTGTCTATCTCCCTGGCTCTGTTTTTCTCTCAGTCTGTTTTGGGTTTTAAAGTCTCTCTCTGTCTGTTTCTCTCTTAGTCTGTTTTGAGTTAGAGTATCGCTCTGTCTCCGTTTCTTTCTCAGTCTGTTTTGGGTTAGAGTCTCTCACTCTCTCTCTCTTTGTCTCTCACTCTCTCTCTCTCTCTCTCTCTCTCTCTCTCTCTCTCTCTCTCTCCTTCTCTCTCTCTCTCTCTCTCTCTCTCTCTCTCTCTCTCTCTCTCTCTCTCTCTCTCTCTCTCTCTGTTCTCTCTCTCTCTCTCTCTCTCTCTCTCTCTGTTTCTCTCTCTCTCTCTCTTTGTCCGAGTCTCTCTCTCTCTCTGTTTCTCTCTCTCTGTTTCTCTCTCCCACCTTCTCTCTGTTTCTCTCTCTCTCTCTCTCTCTCTCTCTCTCTCTCTCTCTCTCTCTCTCTCTCTCTCTCTCTCTCTCTCTCCTCTCTCTCTCTCTCTCTCTCTCTCTCTCTCTGTTTCTCTCCCACTCTCTCTTTCTCTCTGTTTCTCTCCCACTCTCTCTCTCTCTGTTTCTCTCCCACTCTCTCTCTCACTCTCTCTCTCTCTTTGTCCGAGTCTCTCTCTCCCTGTTTCTCTCCCACTCTCTCTCTCTCTCTGTCTCTCTCTCTCTGTGTATGTGCGTGTGTGTGTGTGTGTGTATGTGTGTATGTGTGAAAGCGTCGATATGACCATTTAGTATACACCAAATAGCCATAATTTATAATGTAATGAGGTGTCGTTAAGCAACTGTCCCTTGTCTTTTAAGATATCAATATGGGCTAAGTTATAAAATAAATAAATGTTGATTCTCAATATGGGGGTTCGATCCTAGGACCCAAGTCACCTCAGGCGAGTGCTCTACCGACTGAGTTAAATCCCATTCCGGCTAGGGATTCATTGGACATGTATGCGAAATAATGTTTTCCTTTTTAGACTTTAATTTTGAAATTATTTTATGAATAGCTGAAACAAATCAAACATGCACCATGCTGTAGTTTAGTAAGTGAAACAAAATTAGACATAGAAACGGGTCCAGGATTGTGTAAGGAGGTGGCGTGTCCTAAAAATTCGAAAGATGGCCATTTGAGTTTGTTGAAAGTAAATGAGACAAGTTCCGAAAGAAAGGAAGAAAATGTTTTATTTAACGACGCACTCAACACATTTTATTTACGGTTATATGGAGTCAGACATATCGTTGAGGACCACACACATATTGAGAGAGGAAACCCGCTGTCGCCACTTCATGGGCTACTCTTTTCGACCATCAGCAAGGGATCTTTTATATGCACCATCCCACAGACAGGATAGCACATACCACGGCCTTTGGTATACCAGTCGTGGTGCACTGGCTGGAGCGAGATATAACCCAATGGGCCCACCGATGGGGATCGATCCCAGATCGACCGCGCATCAAGCGAACGCTTTACCACTGTGCTACGTCCCGCTATTTCCCCAAAGGAAGCGAAATCAGTAGAGGGTTCGTGGGCTTGCTCCGCAGAAAATTGTGAAATAAATATATTCAATCCCATTTTAGGGTAATGACACCACTAGAACACATTGATTAATTAATCATCGGCTATTGGGTGTCGTCAAACATTTGACAATTCTGACACGTAGTCATCAAAAGAAACCTGCTACATTTTTTCCAAAGCTGCAAAGGATCTTTTATATACACTTTCCCACAGATAGAAAAGTACATACCACGAGAGGAGAGATTGTGTCACAGGGGTCCGCTAATGAAACATACACTATTTAGAAGTTGTGGAATTGAAACAAAGGAAAACATACATCATTTGGGAATTGAGCTGAAAGAAAAATCAAACATTAATTCATTAAAGGGACAGTCCTGAGTTTGCTGCAATTTTAAAGATGTTATTGACTTACAGAGACTTTTTAACGACTGTAATTACATATCAAATATATGTTTCTGCATAAAATATTAGTGGCTGTATATTAAACATGTTTTTGACCGTTCTAATGTTTGTAATAGGTTAAATTTCATTTTATTTCCTAAAATATATGTTTTTCGTACGTACGAAATTATTTGAAGACAAAATCCAGTTTGGGCTTCTTGCAAATATTAAGACGACCAGAAACACATTGAACATACAGACACTGATATTCTAAACAAGAAAATATATTTAATATGTAAGTTTAATCGTAGAAATATTTTATTAGTCGAAAACATCTTACAATACAGCAAACTCAGGAATGTCCCTTTAAGTTTTGGTTTCTACTACAATGAGAACCATTCACAAAGGATACACAACATGCGAAGGCGGCATCGTTGACCATATACATATAGACTTCCTTTCGTGCTTCTTAATAGCCATAAAAGTGTGTGACGGCCGTAATTACTCGTCCCTAATCAAATCTGCCTGCTTCTATTACAGGTCTTCGACTGTAGGTGAATCTGAACTCGTTGCATACAAAGCTTATATTTAAAGAAACACGCTAGTTAGGTCAACGGCTGCAGTGAGCAAAGGCACGTAGATTCGTTAACTTTTTTATGTACACATTTCGTTTTACTTCCCTGCAACCCGCCCACGCGGAACATATTTCATGTTAATTCCATGTAAATAACAAAGCTAGAAAAGAAACAAATATCTGGTTATCTTCATGTGTTGTTGCACTGTTGGTGGGTAGCTAGTGATATAGGTGCCAATGTAATTTCAAAACGTGATTTAGAACATGCCATGAAAAAGCCATTGCACCTAGCATATCTAGTTTTAACACCATTAAATAGTTTATATACATTCCCCAATTGTCAAAATAACCACATGCGATATCTTCTTTTTAATAGCATCAAGACTCAACGATTATTTTATATCTCTTATCTTATAGGTTGTACTTTATAAAATAAAAATTTTTTCCATATGCC